>NC_038255.2:16814406-16845302 GCF_000004515.6 Glycine max | reverse complement strand
TCCATTCTTCCTTCACTTTCCAAATCCCACCAAAACTCAAACGGAATAAAATTTCAAATTGCTCAATCTTTCGTTTCCCCTTTTCTTCTTCGTCGCATGGCGAAGCGATCCAATAACCCTCTTCACAATTTCTCCTTGCCGTCGTCCTTGAAGTGTTACACCGATCACCGTTCTTCCAACTCCGACGATGACTCAACGGCTACTCTTCCCAATTCCTCCTCCTTGCCGACGTTGTTCTTGAAGTGGGGAACTCAGCGCAAAGTTGGGTGCACCCGCCGTTCTTCCGCGTCGAACTCCTCCGACGATGATTCTACGGCTACTACTTGGAACAACCCTCTTCACAATTTCTCCTCCTTGCCGTCATTCTTGAACTGGGGAACACAGTGCACCGCCGTCGGAGGGGCCGCTCTTTGGCGTCGAACTCCGACGAGGTGGTGCGGCAGAAGCTGAAGAGCGAAGTGAAATACGCGATTTTGAGGAAGGAAGAAGAAGTGGCTGAGGCTGTGGGGCCATGGAATCTGAGGAAGAGAAGGGCGAAAGTGTTGAAGATCGACGAGATGGAAAGGGTGAAGAACTTCTCTTTGTAGCTCTCAAAGAAAGAAATCGAAGAAGATTTCTTCGCCATCTTGGGCCACCGCCCTCCCAGGAGGCCCAATAAGCGGCCCAAACTCGTGCAGAAGCACTTCGATATGCTTTTCCCTGCCTTCTGCTTGACGGAGGTCATGTCTGATTCCTACAAGGTGCGTCCCGATCACAAATAACGGGAAGCGGAAACTTGATGCTGCAGGGTTTTCATCTCTTCATTTTTGCCCTAACTAACATACCTTACATGTAAAGCCTCATATTCCTTCATTCTTTTGTCTATAAGAATCAATACAACAACACTGTAATTAGCTGACTTTTAGGAGTCAAGCAACTAGAAATACAAATGTCAGAGTTACTATACTAGATGATGAAACTAATTGAAATTTGTAGCTCACTTTCCTATTTCCTATTAAGTTTCATTGCCTTTTGTTACTCCTTATAAAGTAAATGCCCTGTTTCTTTATAATTGCTACTGCTTTAGCATTATGCAACAGGCACTCGGTTTGCTATTGATTACTAAACTTTAAATATGATTTGAATTGCTCACCTAAATTTCAATTTAGTCTATAATTATATGTTTTTCTCGCGGCCCTTTCATTATTAGTTGGAAATCTTCTACGTGCATCTTTTTACCATGTGATTGTTTTGATTAAACTCAATGGGTCACTCTTCATTGGTTGGTTTTCTCTTTGGATAAAGATGTTCATGTCATTTTTGCTTTTGATCTCATACAAAGGACTTTTATAGAGATTCAGATTCGTCTGTTTGATCCTTTAACTATGGAAAGGTTTTTCTAATTAATCTTGATGCTTTAATCTGTATCGTTCTAATTTTATGGTAAGCTTCAGTGACTTGGTTTGATAAAAAAAATTTAAAAAAAAAAATTAACAGTTTCTCCAATTGCCAACCCACAAGTTTCCTTTTGAGTACCCATTACTTATTCATTGTTTAGCCTATAAAGCATTAAAGCACCATGATAAGACACTACACAACTACAACAAAACACATAAAATGAATCTAAAATTGACAGATTACAGCATTGTGCAATTCAAGTTGAACAGATTCATATTCTTTTCACATTCCTATACACGGCCTTCAAAGAAGTAAACTGAAAGAGCCAAATCTTTATATATTTGATGATCCAATTTAAGTTATGCTGCCTTAGCCTGAAAAACTTTCACCAGTTACTAACATAGGTTACATATGCTTTTACAAGTCCAAAAAGCACAATATTTTTAGCTACAATGCTACCCCACATACAGAGTTTAAAGTTACAGAGGAGGAGAAAAGGGAAAAGGCAGCAACAATCAATGATATGATATCTTTCTAAAAATTATTTTTGCACCATATTGAGGCTGCAAAGTCACAAATAGTATAGGAGCATGCATATAGTTTGGAGATAGCACAAAACTATAACTTTGAATGATCACAGCAAGAGCAATCTTTGCCTCAACCAATGATAAATTTTGACCAACACAGGTTTGAGGGCCTAATCCGAAGGAAAATAATGCAGCCAAATATTTTTTAGGCTCACTAAATCTCATTGGATTGAAGTTATGGCAATCTTCTCCCCAGATTTCTCTGTCATGATGAACAGCAGTCAATGCCAAGAAGAGTTGAGTCTTAGCAGGAACATTAATGCTTCCAAACATCACATCTTTAGAGGCTTGCCTCATTAGCATTACCGCTGGAGGATAGAGCCGAAGTGTTTCGTTAATTATCATGCTAACCTGTTGGAAAATGTAAACCAACAATAATAAATGAAAATGGACCAGAATTTGGTACTCAAGGATATTACTTAATGTATCAAGTCTATGAACTTAATTGTTTAATTCATTTGTTCGTCCTATGCAGAAACTGATTACTTCAATATACTACACAATTTTACAGATACACTGAAATAATTTATTTCCATTTTATGTTTCTTTTTGTTTCTGCATCCATGGCCAAATTATTCTGCATCTCTATTTCAATTTGAAAGCCTTATATACCCCAGGTTGAATTGGTAATAGATCAGTTGACTAATGAGAAATCATCTAGAAGTATTTATTAACAAAATCACTGTGATATTGCCACCGTCTTGGAATGCCAGATTTCTACATCGGTTTTCCTAATAACCGATGTAGAATGGTCGGGATACTACATCGGGTTTGGGCGACAACCATCGTAGCATGCTACCCCATAGCAAAGCATTCTACATCGGTTGTGATAGTAACCGATATAGAATTTTTAGGATACTACATCAGTTTTTCGAATAATCGATGTGGATTATTAATTTTTTATTTTTTATTTTGCTTTTTGTTCATGAATGACAATAAAAATATTCAAATATAATTAAAAGGAAAGGGGAAACTATCATAAATTCACAATATGTCCTAATTAGTAATAGAGGAGCAAAGGTGTTATTACTCCCTAGCATAATATAGAAAACACAACTTGAATCATTCATTTTTTTTTCTTAGAATTTGATATAACTATGATACTAAAATCCCAACAGTTTCATTTGTAAGCTTAGCATGCTTCATTCTCATCCCTATTAACTGAGCATAATTTAGAATACACATGTGCCATGTCAAAAAGAGATCATATTAAATATTTTTTAGCTATACAAAAATATAATTTTTCTAAGTTGTCACACATCTCAGATAACATAACATGATGGACCACATGCTATAACATGAAATCATTAAATAGTCTAATAATTTTTTAATAAAAAAAGAGAGGAGGGGGGTGTGACTAAAAATACCTGAGTTCCAAGAATGTAGCTCTTGGTTTCTTTGTATTAGCTTTTCTCACTAGCTATTTTGTGATCTTGCTCTCCTACTTATCTCTTTCTCCAGCTTTTCTAACCCTCCCACCTCTTCAACTTCCTGCACGCCACATTTAATTATTGACATTAATAAAAAAAATAACAAAAGTTTGAGCTAGTAAACTAAATATTAGTAAAGTATTAATAAGAAGAAAAAATAGCTACAAAATATCTTCAAATAAATAAATAAGAACAGGATAGCGAAACAAAATGCAACTGACCTTTGGTTCCGTAAACAACCCCATATGACACTCCATCGAATTTTTCCGAATGGTGAAGCTGAGAGAGATTAAGACAACAAACAACAATATCATGGGTATCAGAACAATCAAAATAAAATAAAATGAACGCAGTAATAGTGCATGGACGCAAATGTCTCCCTCACATACTCTCTGGATTTGAAGCTCTGCATCAATCTCTGGGTGCTTTGCCAGATTGAAGTCCTTCTTCGCAAAAGCAAACTCCCTCTGAATCAAACAAACACACCTTAGAATTTTAACAAAACCGTAAAGCACAAGAGGAGACAACAACGCTAACTAACGGACATTGGAAGAGGTATTTTAACAATTTTACTATGCTCAAATTAAATTGTTGACTACTAATAAAACAAAAAAAACCTAAATTGCCGACTATTCATATAGAGATTACTTATGTTGGGCACCAAAAAATTCTCAACTCATTCTTTCACTAATCAATTGAGTATAATAATTATAGATTCTCACAGTATTTGCTAAACTAAATATATAGCTTCAAGTTTCATATTGTATATTCAGATTTAATTAATTGGTTACGTATAAATGCAACAAAAGAGGAAAAAACATATTATCGCAATTTCTACATGAAATAAAAAATTGAAGATGTTTTCCACATTTAGAGTAGGCAAATTCATTATTTTTCTCAGTAAAAAACCACCAAATATACAAGCAAATTGAAGATGCTTTCCATATATATCTTCAAAATCAAACATTCTTGTTGGTTACTAATGTAAGCTCCATTGAAGCTTGTAGGCCTAGGATCTTCTTCATCAATGGATTCCTTTGCTCAAAAAGAGCTCTGAAATCTGAAGTTTAATTTTCAAATGATCAAAGTTCCAAAAAAATGCACACAGATGACCTCTACTCATAGCCTAAGTGTCACACAAAATTGGAGGGAAATTTGAATTTCTATTCAAATTTCACTTGAATTTGAAATTGAATTTGTGGAGCCAAATTTTGGAGCCACTAATTATGATTAGTAAATTTTAGCTATGGTTCAACCCACTAATCCAAGATCTAGTGCAAGATTCTCCACTAAGTTTGCTTAGGTGTCATGAGGCATGTAAAGCATGAAGAACATGCACAAAGTATGACTATATTATGAGGCAATGGGGTGTAGCAAGCAAATGCTCACCTCCCCCTCTAAAATTTAATTGGATTGGGCTTCTCCAAATTCAATTAAATTTATTTGTCAACACACATATCAAATATTCACTTAATGCATGTGAAATTATGAAACTACCCCTAATACAAAAACTAGTTTAGGTGTCCTAAAATACAAGAGCTGAAAAATCCTACATTTCTAGGGTACCCTTCCTACATTATGGAGCCCTAAATACAAGGCCCAAAAATAATGAAATCCTAATCTAATATGTACAAAGATAAGTGGGCTCATACTTAGCCCATGGGCCCAAAATCTACCTTAAGGCTCATGAAAACCTTAGGGCCTTCTCTTGCATCTCTGGCCCAATCTTCTTGGAGTCTTCTATCCAATGCCCTTGGGGGATAAGATTGCATCATTACCTCCCCCTTGAAAAGGATTTGACCTCAAATCCTGAGGTTCTTGAAACTCTGGGCTTTTTTCCTCAACACCTGTAAAAAGAACAAAAACATATGTATTAGTGGTGTTTGGTATGTTGATGTAAGGTAGGGTCTGAAAACCCATTTCCTGGGCATCTTCCCATGAAGGAACATGGTTCCTCACCAACTCAATGAGTGGTGCTACAAGTATAGAAAAATATGGGACAAACATTTTGTATAAGTTTGTCAAGTCATGGAAGCCCCAAATATTTCTTATACTTGGTGGAGTGGGCTACTCCGGAATGACCTTTATTCTCTTAGGGTCCATGAGAACCCCTTGATCACTATTTAAAAAAATTAAGAAAAGTAATGAAATAAAACATACATTTTTCTTTATTTTCATGTTGATTATTCCTACCAAAAAGTATGACAAACCTAAGGTGTCCCATATGAGTACCTAAGTTTGTATTGAAACTAAAAATAAGAACAAGCCTACCTAATGAGTCCCTATGTACACAAATCATGAAGATGTTGGGTGCACAAGTGATTTTACAAAAGAGTGTTGCACCACTCAAAACATTCATCATACCACCTATTTTAGGGATTTGGTGCCTAATAATACCTTTTTTGGGCACCAACAAAGCACAAGAATTTAAGCTCTTGCGAACCAAACCCTCATCCAACAACTCCTTTACTTGAGGAATAAACTCAAGCCCAGGTGTGGCAATGCTAACAAGTGTCTTTTTACAAAATAGAAAATGTGGAGATTGTCTAAGAGGGGAAATTTCTTTAATATTTGTCTTTATTTCAAAATTTCTTTCCTTCTTAGCTAACCTCTTGGAGGAGACACTTACCTCCTTACACTCCTCCTTAACCATTAAAGGTTGTCCTTCTTCATGGGGGTAGATCTCTTTACTAGATTCTTCCCCTTTTGCTTCTTCACTTTCACTTGAAGAAGGTGAAGTAGTAGCCTCATCTTGGCTACTATAAATGTCTTGGCCCCTCATAATCATGGTTTTCTTGGTGGGGCATTGAGAAGTAATGTGTCCTCTTCCAAGACATTTAAAGCACTTCATGGAGCTAGTCTTCTCTTGCATACTAGCCCTAAGGGGTTGCTTTTCTATTGTCTTCCCCTTATCATCTTTGGGATTAGAAGGTGTCACCTCTAAGATGCCTTGACCTTGGTCTTTCTTTCGATAAGAGTGAGAGCCACAAGATTTTGAAGTAGACTTTCTTTTAAGTTGTTGTTCTACCCTTATTTCCCAATCTAAGTTAGCCTCTACATTGTCCTTCCCATGGAAGTATGAGAGGTTAATGTTAGCCTCTTGAGGCTTTTTTTCCTTTCCTTTCCTATGGGAGTGAGGTCTAAGATATGACCTATGCCTTCCTTCATAATAGTCACGAAGTTCTTCACTTAGGCTCTTGCAAGAGTTATGACTACTATAGGAGGCATATTTTTCTTTTCTTAACTCTTTTAGTATTTTCCTTCTTTCTTCTTCCCTTATTTGTTCCCTCTCATCTTGATTTATTTTTACCTTCTCTTTTCCTTTTTCTTTTCTTTCTAGTTTTTCTTTTCATAACTTGAGGGAACTCAACTCATCTAAGATTCTAGATAGAGGGTCCTTATGACTAATACCCTTGCCATTAACACTAGATGAATAATGGATCATGTTGGTTCCTAAGTTGTGGTTCTTTCTTGTTGGGGGTTTGTAAAAAAGGTAAAAGCTAAGGCTCCAAAAGAACTCAAGATAAGCGGGATAAGAAAGAAGAAAGTACTATGCAATAACAAGATAAACTAGGTGTGGCTAGTAAAGAAAATAAACTATGAAACTATGCAAGAAATTAAAGTGAAAGAAATGTAAACTAAGCGGATCCTAAGAGTATTTGGATGACCTCATTTAAGGTTCCCAACAAAACACTCACTATCCTAAGGAAAAATTTCCTAAATTTGAAAGCTTTGAAATTTTGTGCTCTAAGAGAGCTCTGAAATCTGAAGTTTAATTTTCAAATGATCAAAGTTCCAAAAAAATGCATACACATGACCTCTATTTATAGCCTAAGTATCATACAAAATTGGAGGAAAATTTGAATTTCTATTCAAATTTCACTTGAATTTGAAATTGAATTTGTGGAGCCAAAATTTTAGCTATGGTTCAGGCCACTAATCCAAGATCAAGTCCAAGATTCTCCACTAAGTGTACTTAGGTGTCATGAGGCATGTAAAGCATGAAGGATATGTATAAAGTGTGACTATATGATGTGGCAATGAGGTGTAGCAAGCAAATGCTCACCTCCCCCTCTAAAATTTAATTGGATTGGGCTTCTCCCAATTCAATTAAATTTATTTCTCAACACACATCAAATATTCACTTAATGCATGTGAAATTACAAAACTACCCGTAATACAAAAACTAGTCTAGGTGCCCTAAAATACAAGGGCTGAAAAATCCTACATTTCTAGGGTACCATACCTACATTATGGAGCCCTAAATACAAGGCCCATAAATAATGAAATCCTAATATAATATATACAAAGATAAGTGGGCTCATACTTAGCCCATGGGCCCAAAATCTATCATTATGGTCTTCTCTTGCATCTCTGGCTTAATCTTTTTATATTCAATGCTCTTGGGGGGTTGGATTGCGTTAGTTACAATCGCCCAATTTCAAGGAGACATCTATCAAGTTTATATATGTTCAAGATTTAAGATAATTTCTTGTAGTCAATAGGCCAACAACACATACCTGAAAAACAATTTTCAAAAGTGGCTTATTTGTAGCTTGCTCACAGCCAATGTCATGGCACGAGGTTTACAAGCATCGCAGAGGGGGAGGGAAATTAGTTGCATAAAGAAAGAAGATTGAAATGGAAAAGCATTAAAATAAGAAATACAAGCAACTAAAGACTTAAAAATTCTAAAATTAGTCAGTATTTAAGATGTAACAAGGGTGAAAACTAAAAAAGAGGAAAAATAACTCACATGTTTATTAGCACTATATCTGAGACAGCAAGAGCAAATAGAGCACTCTGCTTTTCAAAAGCAGTGTCATCTTGAGAAAAAGACAATTTTAGTATACAAGGAGAACAAAACACAAAACTATCCATTTCTCATTCTATTCTAATTTTTGCCAATGACAGAGAATGACATGTTTAAATAATCAAGAGTTCTAATTATTATGAACTATTCCTAATCCATCACAATGCTAACACAGATTAGAATTGTTATGGAACTCTTTCTTCTGGTCACAATTTAATAACAAATAAAATTTAAAGAGATCAAGAGCATATGTTACAAGTAAATCGAGAGAACAACAGGAATGTATGAACTCCACAAATTTTAATAATAAGCATCATACGTTCCACAAGGGCGAGAAACACACTGCCATATTTGCATTCCTAATTGAGAAATATATATGCAAACGACAATTGGATATCGACAATAGATTGAATTGTGACCTTGGCTATTATCAAAGTAAGTTAACGTATAACAAAAAAAAACACCTTGGCTATTATCCTCCCTTTCCTGATGCAAAGCACTTGGTGCCTGTAAATCAACCGCAATCAATAAGCAACACAAATATTAATGATGTTATTCGTTAAAGGGGGAAAATATCAATCAAAGAGAAACTTTTCTCTTCACATGTGGGGTTCTATTCACATGGTTAGGGATAAAAACCTCTACATATAGTTAAAGAGGATCCAAATTACTTGTTCCTTGTGTTACACACATTGTGGATAGATATAATTTATGCAAATAATTTATTTTAGATATAACCGATTAAGTAATCAACAGGGATGATATCTCAATTATTACTTCTACAACTTCATTGATAAGCGGCGCATGACAAGGAATTAAACATTTGTATTTAATACAATATTCAAAATTGCAAAGTATTGAGATGGAAGCTTACAGAAGACGTACTTGTTATAAGTTTTACTGCACTTATTTAATAAACGAATTGTCCATTTTTCTATCTCCCTATGTTTTATTAGTATATACTAATAATTTCACAATTAGGTGAATTGATTACTTTTTGTCTATTTAAAATTTATTAACTAATAATTTCACAATTAGGTGAATTGATTACTTTTTGTCTATTTAAAATTTATTAACTAAGTATTGTTTTGTATTTCATTATTTGTGCCAAAATCTATTCTATTTATTTTTGTATAAAACATAAGAGTAACACCTTAAATGTATTTTCTAGTGTTTTTAAACTAAAATTAGAGTTTAACTTAGTAACTCGCACAATAAAGACAAAATAAAAATTGAACACTTTACCAAAGTAAAACTCTAATTTTAATTAAAAAATAGTTATATAAATACTTATAATGATACACTTCAGTTTTATTCCCCCCAAAAAACTAGGTATTGCACAAGAGACTAGTGTTCTCACCACAACTATGCATGGATAAGTAAAAATCTCCGATAATTAGAAATAGAAGAAGAGGGAGTTAAGGTAACAATTTTTATTTTTGATTTTTTTTTTGTTCTCAAAATTTACTTTAATTGCGAAAGCTAAAAACTTTTCAAGAAATTAAAGCTTACAGTTCGAGTATTATAGGCCCATGAATTCTGCCAGACCATTCCTTTCTCTCCCTTTTCATTTTCAAAGTTTATGTCAAACATTTTAGCAAAATTTTGGCCCAACAATGAGAAGTTGCACCTTGGACAGTGTTTGGAATAAACGCCTAGCAAAATTGAACATCAAAATTTTATAAGCAGCTTACACCATTAAAATAACATAACTATTTATGCAAGAATATCATACATATACCTCAACACTGCCAAATACTCTTCGTATATACGCCTATATAATTCCAGAATCTCAAGAACCTGAAGCAGTATAGTTTAGAATATTTTGAAAACAAATTTCCAAAAGATGGGACATCAGCCTGCTTAGGTGGAAGGAAAATACAAAGTAACATGCAGATAGTATGTGCCTAAAGCAAAAGGGAAGATCATAACTAACTTAAGTACTATAGAACCCCAAGAAAGGGAAGATAGTGATTTACTTGATTTTTTGGTATTGAACTTATATAGTGATCCTCATCCTTGAAACTTTGGGGCTTTCTCTTAGAACCACATGCTGCTAAAACTCAAGTAACAGAATAAGAAATTAATCATTACACTTTTTCTTTTTCTTTAAGTCTTTCACTCTAAATCCTAATAAAGCATACACAAGTAAAACTAAACCTTGAAATTTTCTATCAATTTTAACTGACAATTCTTACAATGACCCAATCTTAACTGCTAAGAAAGAGGTAATAAGGTTGAGGCACTATGTTCTTTCAGCTGTGACACTAGAAAGGCACATGCTTGATAAAAACATGTGAAGCCAAGGTCAAGTAGAACGAGTTTCCATCTTCTAAAATCCCGTATATTAAACTATTATCTGCCGTAGTTATAAAAATGAATTTACAGTTATAGGTAGTAATTTCTAGTGACTATCCTTAGAGGATATAAGGTCAACTAATATAGTGAAAGCAAGCAATTAACACAACCATCAGACAACTCTGCCAACCTTGTTATTAAGATATTTGATAGTTCCTTTATTTGTCATTAATCAATTATATACAACAGTAATCTTCAATTATTATATTCAATAGAAATCTTTTTCCCCTTTCTTTTGATATTTCTCTTTTGCTAAAGCCTATGACACGTTCTTTAAGTATAGAAATCACCTTAACCACATTTCTACATCTTCGGTTGAAATAGAAACTAGACTAACCATGATTAACAAATAACATAAAACCAAGCATAATAACTTGAAACAAGGGTATAAAATACTTCATGATGCAAATCATTCACTTTTCAAACTGAAAAATACAATGACCAAACTTAAACAAAGTTCAATGATAATAAATGAAATAAAACCTTTTCTTCCTTTCTCCATGGAAGGACTGATTTCCAATTGAATTACCTCCTGCAAGGAACATAGTACAAATGTATACATATCCCCAAGAAATGAATATATAGCAAAGAAAATCCAAAATAAAACTAATTTGATTGATTCCAATCAGTCAGCAGAATAATTCATGTTTTTCTAAAAAAGGAGGTTGAGTTGTCCAAATCCAAATTTCAGCAATAGCCATGTACCTTTTCCTTATTACTCTTTGACTGCTACTGATACCCATAAATGGCTAGCTTGTAACAAGTATTTGAAAGGGAGTGGGAAAAGGTGTTGCAAGTGAACATATACCTGGCAGGATCTTTGAAAGCAAGTATTATCAAATTCACTGAAACTCTTTCATGATATAAATTAGTAAATCCTACACTAATTCTGCAAACTTCTTGCTAAAAATAAGCAAAACATTATCAAATTCTCTATGTCTGTAATTCAGACAAAGAGACAAAGAGATTAAGTTGTTCATACTTAAATATTCTGCATAATATAAGATGTTTAGAAGAGTGAAGAAAATCACTTACAGAGAACATGAAAAGCATTCCCTGGAGGTCGCCAAACTCGTGCTCTTCGACGGCGGAATCAAATCCTGGCGGCGTGAATCACGAGACAGCGAGTGGAAGAGAACTAAAGGAACAAAATCCCCTTGTCGTGGTCGTGAAAGTAGTTCATTCTCCTCCGCTCGAACCACTCCTTCGACTCCTCATCATCGACGAGCAGCGGCACATCGAGGTTGCCGGAGGCAAAGGCATTGAAGTCGATGACGCGGTTGAGGAGCTGCGCAGAATCGTCGTGCCGCCGCGCGATGAAGCCGATGACCACCACGCCGTCGGAGGAACGAGGGAGAAATGCGCGATTAAGTATTCTAAAATTCCTAACCTTTTCTAATGCAAGACTGTGCAATTCTCTGTGCATCTGTAGAGCACACATTGAATGAGCACGAGTTGAAATCCAAAAATAATGAAACAAATGCACGACAATCGAAGCTTACCAAGCTAACCATGGCCGGAGAAGACAGCTGGAGAGGACAATCAGAGGAACGCACGCACAAAATCTTTCAATGAGATGACCCTGAGCAACACATCACATTATAAATTAGGGTTTCTCAAACAAAGATGGTCCTTCAGCAAAAACGTCTTTGTTTAAGTTTCCGATAATTGCAAAAATGCCATCGTTAAGCATTCTAAGACGGTTATGTACAACCGTCTTAGAAATCGTGATGTAAAAACCAAAAGCTTTGCTCCTAATTACAAAAATGCCACCGCGACACCTTCTAAATTGGTTCTTCATGAACCATCGTAGATCCCACGTCGTAAAATGAAGCTTTTGTAGTAGTGTATGTACATACTTATCTAGTGCAGAAGATTTTAAAATAAATTTCAATGTGAATTTTTTTTTAAAATAAATAGATTTATTTATAAATAATTAGAATTAATTATAAGTGACAACAATTCATATATTTATTAAGAGATAAATTATTGTTATATGTATATAGAGCTATGAATTATTATGTCAATCCGTATAGGTTATACATATGAAATTTCATCAGTTGTCATTAGTTTTTCATTGAATTATTTTTAATGTTTTGTTAAGATGGACGAAGATTAGTAAACATATGAGAGCATAATGTCTGAAGAAGTTAATATGAATGAAGACAATGGAAAGGAACCTGATGTGTTTGAAAATATTGATTGTTCTAATGCCTTCAATACTTCTCATGTAATAATATGATTTTGTATTTTGTTAAAGTAAGTAAATGAATTTTCTAAGAAGACTAAACATGTATTATCTCTTTTGTACGTGTTTGCTACTCGTGCGGACTTATTGCAATTGGCTCGTAATATTGCATATGATATTCACTACTACAATTTTTAGATTTAACATCGGACGGTTAACATCGGTTATTCACAAAATCGATGTTAACAAAAGCACGATGGAATTTTTGTAAATAAGTAGACTTAGTTAACATCGGTTTTTCCAAAATCGATGTTAACTACACAATATTAACATCAGTTATTTTAATAACCGATGTTACTAAGGAGTAGTTAACATCGGTTTTAGAAAAACCGATGTTAGTATCTCATTGTTAACATCGGTTTGGGAAAAACCGATGTTATCGAGTTGATGTTAACATCGGTTTTAAGAAAACCGATGTTGTTATCATTATATATTAAAAATCTGAAATTGCACAACCCGCGCACTTGAACCTTATCGTTCTTCTTCTTTCTCCTTCTGCCTGAGTTCATCTTTGTCGCAAACTGGCATCCGCTTCCGTGACTGCAACCACATTGTGGAGTTCGTCTTTGCCACTTATCGATTGAGGTACGTCCTTTCGTTTTAACATTAGGCGTTCCTAATTTTAACATTTGCTCACTTTCACAGCTCGAAGAAAACTAGAAAACCAAAGAGTCCCAGAAAGGGTGGGAATCTATTTTGGAAGTCCATTG
The DNA here is from genome assembly GCF_000004515.6 of Glycine max. Taxonomy (NCBI): domain Eukaryota; kingdom Viridiplantae; phylum Streptophyta; class Magnoliopsida; order Fabales; family Fabaceae; genus Glycine; species Glycine max. The sequence goes on along the minus strand of NC_038255.2, from coordinate 16,831,779 downwards.
TGGTTCGCCTTAAGACTCCCAGGGCGTTCTTCTTCTTTCTCCTTCTGCCTGAGTTCGTCTTTGTCGCAAACTGGGCTGCGCTTCCATGACTGCAACCACATTGTGGAGTTCGTGTCTGCCACTTATCGATTGAGGTACATCCTTTCATTTTAACATTAGGCGTTCCTCATTTTAATATTTGCTCACTTTCACAGGTCGAAGAAATCTAGGAAAGGAAAGAGTCCCGTAAAGGGTGGGAATCGATTTTGGAAGTCCATGGTGCTTGGCTTTAAGACTCCCAAGGAAGCCATCAAAGGTATGTCTCTGTTCTATGTTAATGATGAAAATCCATTGTTTAGTGGTCTGTCTCTGTTGTCATGTTTCGAAACCTTAGTTAGACTAACTAATATGATTGATATTTGACTAAGCTGAGACTAGGCAATATGATTATTTTTCCAAACAATAGGTTTTGTTATCCGTTCATGTTACTGTGAATTTGGAGATTTAAATTAGACTAAGACGATACTAAGTCATTATAGTTAATTTTGTTTCAAAACCAGTTAGTTTTTCTTACCCATTCGTGTTACTATGATTATGTTTCAAAAATATAATCATTCATTGGTCCTATCTATTAGACACTTAGTTTCTGTTTTAGTTGTTTGATTTTGGCTTTGGTCTAAAAGGTTAGGTTTCAAGTATCTTCCAACCATTGTTATGATAATACTTCTAAAATTAGACGTGCCATCTTTGTATCGATCAAATACTATTACACTAAACCAACTAGAGTCAGCTAAGTGGTGAAGAATTTAGATAGTATACTTGAGATCATAGGTTCTAACTTAAGACAATCATTGTACACAAGAAAAAAGACTATTACACTAAATGTTGCTAGTATGTTATCAAGACTGAACTCACAATGAAGTATTAGCTTTTCCTGTATAATTAGCCTACCATTTTTACTCTAATAAATGAATTTATATGTTGGTATGGTCCAGTTTAATGTTCATTAGTATTTTCCATTTGCTTTCCTCGGGTTACTATCACTATGGAATATTGTCATAAAAAGAGTCTGAGCATTTGTAGCAATGTGAGGAAGTACAATCCAGAATAACTTCTGTTAGGATCAATTCAATATTGTCATAAAAAATTAAACTGAACTCAAAAGAAAATACAATTTTTTTTTCAGTTATTGATTTGGTTCAGTTTTGGACATTCCTATTGAATATTGGTTCACATTATATGGCTATCTTCTCAAAACGTGGTTGTCTTATAATTCAACCTTTTATATATGTTTTTCTCTTTGGATAGAGATGAAATTATTATCATAGCTTAAATTATAACATGAGAGACATGGTGAGAAGCTCTTAAACTGTAAGAGTTTGGGAGAACCTTGGGAGAGCTTCTTATTAAGAATTTTGAGAGAATCTCATCACATAAGTTACTGATGTAATTGAAAAGTACTCCAAGGTCTTAAGTTTCATACTTTTATCGTGGGACTCAAGTCTTGAGTGAGACAATGGCCAGATCAATGGATTGAGAGGGAGAAGTTGATGACTATTCAATGCACCAAGTTTATTTCATTTCAATGAGACACCAAAATGCAAAGCATTAATATAAATAAATAAAGTAAACATGACATTCAACTCAAAATCTTAATACATCAATTTTTGAACTCTCAATTTTTGAACTAGTAGCTCCATCTTATTCATGGAACTACTTTATAGTTGCATCTAAAGCTATTAAATGAACTTGTATTGCCTTTGTATTTTCTTTCCATGAGAATCTCTTTGTCCAAACCTTTTAAAAGTAATTGGATTCTTATAGAATGACATTACAAAGACAATAAAAGTTGAGTCTGGAATTCAGGGTTCAATTTTGTTGGTAAAACATATGAAACTAGCTTTAACTTTCACTTTTGTTTTTGCTTGGCCGAAAAGAATAGTGGTAGTTAGTTTGTGGGAAGCAGCTTTTCCATTTATATATGATGCATGATTTGTAGATGGAAAAACAAGTCAACCTAGGCCAATGGTGGGTTGGTGGGTCAACTGCCCTTTTTTTAAACTTATTTGAAGGTCAACCCATCAACTTTTTGATAGTGGGTTAGGCTATCTAGCATGGCTATAATTTTTTTTAAAAAAAGCAGTTAGGCTATGTAGCATGGGTATAATTATTTATTGCTTTACTGATAGCTTCTTTGTTCATAGGTTACAACCACTGGAATATCTCAACCTCTATCAATGCCAAAAGTAAGATTGAATCCTTTAGCCTTCGTACAATCTGTTCCTTCTAATGAAAAAGTGAGGTGAGTTTATATTTCCTTTTTTTTGTCTTTATCTTTGTTAGTTTCTTATATATTTTATATTTTATATGTTTGAGTTTTAAACGTGTAAAAAATAGAAATAGAAATTATGGGGCTTTTATTACTATCTTGAGAACTAAATTACATTACATCTATAGTCCTATCCTTCCCCAGGAAAGAATGGTGTAAGCTAGCTATCAAGCAAGCAAGCACTGTTTATAAGCCCCTTTTCATTAGAGAACTTTAGGCAGCTTTTTTTCCTTTCCATATTGTATATTCCAGTTCACTAATCACCTTTTCCTAGCCTGCTTGCAATATAAGCACATGAAGGCTGCGACATATTTTCTGCTACTTTCCTGAATGAAATCTGACTATTGTCTCAGATGCGCATTGCTGACACAGCTGCACCCATTTCTATATTCATTTTCTTTATTGTCCAACTTTTGTCTACCATGACCATCACTATTGTTGTTGTTGTTGCTTTGATGTGAATCTGAACCAAGTTGAGCGACTAGGAATGCTAGATCCTTATTTTCTAGAGCAGCAGCAGCTAATGCATTAGCATTACCAGGACTAGTTTTTTTTTTTTTTGAATTGCAAAGATAATTTATATTAATGAATAAAAGTACCAGTGGTACTACTGGATACAAAGAAAGTTTGACTTCTGAAGGAACAAAACAAACAAACAACCATCACAATAACAAACCACATACCCTACCCTTCCTAGAAGCATTAAATAAAAGCTAATGACATTGCTGAGGACCACTGGAGAAAAGGGACATTGAAATCCCTTTCCCACCCCTTCAACCAGGTCCACATAAGGAAAAGAGTACTATCTGCCAACTTAGAAATATCAAAGGATTGACTATGGAAGATCATATCATTTCTGAGCTTCCAGATTGAGTTTGTAGCTGCCAACCACCAGATTTTCCATCTTCTATCAGTAGCCAATGTTCCTGCAGTAGGTGAATGCTGGAGGAAATTATACATTGGTCTACAATGGATGATTCTGACTTCCTTCACCCAGGATACGAATTCCCACCACAGGGGCTGAATTTTGTCACAAGTGAAGAATAAATGAGATGCAGACTCAGGCTTGCTGTGGCAGAATGGACAAAGGTCATTGTCAGTTTGAATTTGTCTCCTAGCTAGGTTATCCTTAGTAGGAAGTCTATCCCATAACAATCTCCAGGCAAAGGACAAGGCTCTCGGAGGGATTTTAATATCCCAGAGTTGATGGAATGCCAAATACTGAACTTCAGAAGGCTACTCATCTTTTAAAACTTGGTAAGCAGATTTGGTAGAGAAGATTCCATTAGTGTCAGCTCTCCAAACCCAGGTGTCCTTCAAGTTGCTATTTAACCTGATTGCTGAGATTTGGTCAATGAATTTTGAAGCTATTCCCATCTCATTATCAAACAGGTTTCTTCTCCAAAGGAGATTCCATTCCGACCCACTTTCGGAGAAGGATCCCATATCAGCCACAATGAGATTTCTTTAGGAGGAAATTCGGTATAATTTTGGAAATTGGTCTTTGAGGGGAATCCCATCATCAGCCCAAGCATCTTCCCAAAACAGAATTTGGTCACCCCTACCCACCTTCCAGCAGAATTGATTAGAGGCAGCAATCATACTCTGGTGTTGATTAATAGTCCTTAGGTCAGCCCACCAGGGAGAAAAATAATATTTTTGAGGCCCCTGATCCAATCCTCTCCAGCCTTTATATTTAGATATCAAAATCCTATTCCAAAGCTGGTGTGGTTGATGAAACATCAGCCATTTCCACTTGATTAGGAGAGCATTATTTAGGATGTTAAGATCTTTGATCCCCAGACCTCCCACATCTCTAGAAGCACAACATTGTCTCCAAGATACCCAGGCAATCTTCTTCCCTTCTCGGTTACCACCCTAAAGAAATTGTCTTTGAATGGCAGATAACCTATTGATCACTGCTTTAGGGGCCCTGAAAAAAGACAAGTAGAACAGAGGTAATGCTGTTAGGACAACATTAATAAGAGTGAGTCTGCCAGCCATGGAGATGTTTCTTTGATTCCACCTATTCATCCTAGCCTCAAATTTCCTAATTATAGGATCCCACACCACCTTTCTTTTGAGGTTGACTCCAATAGGAATACCTAAATAGCAGAAAGGAAATTGGAGCAGAGCACAATTGAGGTAATCTGCAGCATGAAGGCACCACTCCTCAGACTGACCTACAACTCCAAATTTGCTCTTAGCAAAATTAATTCTCAATCCAGAGACCAACTCAAAACTCCTGAGAATAACCTTCACAGCTTTGACATTGTCCATGGATGATTCTCCAAAGAATATAGTAACATCAGCATATTGAAGAACATCCATAGGCACCTTATTGTTCCCCACCAAGAAACTTGTAAAGCAGTGTTTTGATACTGCTTCCCTCATCAAACCTATCAAGCCTTCAACCACTAAATCAAATAGAAGAGGGGCCAATGGATCCCCTTGTCTCAACCCTCTTTGAGGCTTGAATTCAGTAGTGGGGCTGTCATTCACAAGGATAGACATAGTAGCTGAGGTGAGACAGCCCCTGATCCACCTTATCCATCTCTCATGAAACCCCATTCTTCTCATCATGTAAAAAAGAAATTGCCAAGACACGGAGTCATAGGCCTTTGATCGAAGCCGTACCCGAATCAAATAAACATGAAAATGCAGTAACTAGGAAGTGATCCTAGGTCGTTTCCCAATGAGCAGTGACACACCAATTGTTCATAATATACTTGCAGTAACAGTAACGATTGAGGGGGTTTGTTTGTTTTGTGATTAAAGAGCATAACAAGTAAACTGGAATACGAAACTACTAATATTAAAAATGGGTTGTTTCCTTTGATTCAGAAGCCATTCTCTTATCCTGGGTTATGGAGAATTCGTCCCTAACAGTCAACCACTTAATCCAACCCTATTTCAATTTACTAAGCGAAAATCAACTTAGGGTTGTCAATACGTGATTAGGCACCATATACACCAGTTAGCCCTTCGTCCATTAAGCATGAACGCAAGTTAGGCTCAGAGGCAATTAATCGAACACGAAGCGTGCACTGATTAATTTTCACGAATTTGGGATAACTGGTGAAGGGAAAACTGCTAGGGAACCACATTACAAGCGAAACCTCAAAGAGAGTTGGGCTTCGTCCTCAAAAGGAAACAACACCAGAAAATCTAGCCTTCCATGGATTCAAACAGAAAACGCAAATGAAACATGAAGCAGAAACGTAAATGAAAGTAGAAGAAGAAGTAAAAATGAATTCGTAATTAGAAGCAGAAAACGGAAATTTGCATTAAGAACGAAAACCGTAACAAGGGAACAGAAAAACGTGAAAACCTAAAACCAAAGCTCTGAATAATGAAAATAGCATAACATAATGCCCTGCACGAATCCCAAGGCAGCTATTTAAAAAGAGTCACTCAAAGTCACTGGGCCCTATTACAATACTCTGGCCCAAAACGAAATAAACACTGAACAACATAAAATAAAATTGCGAAATTTCCTAATTAGAAATTAACTAAGGTAAGCGATGCTTTATTTGCCCTCTTCAAGTCCACAACCAAAATTCGGATTAAGCCCAATGTTTCTTTAATTCCTGAAATTAGATTAAAAACATCAAATTAGCTAAATGAGCCCAAATAATAAAACTGCCTAATTAATTGACAATTAAGACCAATCAGTAATTAAAATGGTGCAAAAAGGGTTTAGAAAATAGAAGAAAGTGATGGCACATCAAAACCCCCCATACTTAGCCTTTTGCACTCCTGGGCAAAATGAAACAAAGAACAAAATCCAATGATATCAAAGAGAGACAAACAAAAACATTCATATATTTCTCAATGAACATCAAGGAATGAAAGGAATGGGTAACATCTAACATAAGGAGATCCAAAAAGTCAAGACATTCATGAAAATCATCCAAGCAACCCAATCATGGCAAAATAGTTAATCAGCTCAAGAATGAAAAGTGATAAAGCCTCACAAGATATACACTCTATCTCTCAAGTGTCTAGGCTACTATTTACCCTCAAAGCACCCATGAAAGCAAACACCACATAGACTTGGCAAGATTCTAAAATTGACAATCAACCCACAAACACAAGCACATGAGGATCAAAAGGTCTTTTAAGGTTGTAATGGGGCCAAGGACAAGGTATGGAGAAATATGGAATAAGTGGCTAAATCCCAAAGGAATAGAGGAGCAATGGGGAATAAGTGCATATTAAGAAAAAAATAAGAAAATAAAAAGAAGTAAAGATAAAATTTAAACATGAAGAGTAGAACCAAGAGTTTCATCATTCTTGTGCCATTTAAGATCTTATTCACTCAACTTTATTGCTTTTCTTTTTCTTTTTCGATTTTTTTTTTTGATTTTTTTTTTACTCTATAGCCTTTGAGAAACAACATTTCATTCAGCATGTCCAACATTTAACCAATATACAATGTACATCAAGTATGGCCCAAAATACATCATGAAGCATAGCCAACAAAACAAGTTGTCCAATGAAACAAAAACCCCCCACACTTATTCCCAAAACAATTCCAAAGCTCCAAAATTCCTTAAGGATATGGTGATATCATGGTTTTTCACTTAAGGCTTGTAGTGAGCTTCAAAACAAGGAAAGGGAAACAAGGCTCAAAAGGGCTATCAAAGGAATTAATTCAAGGTAAGTCCATTTGGCTAGAAGCTTATAAGAACAAAATTGCCTCAATCATTTCCAAATATGCATGTGAATTAGGACGCATCAACAAGAATCAAGCCAAGGCTATTGTGCAAGCAATCAATGGGGCAAAACACACCAAATGATTATGATGATGGATGGCTCAAATTCTCACAAAGGTAAACTCATCACTTTCAAATTGAGCTTTCAAAACTATCATGACATGTAGAGAAGAATCAAGGATTTCAAGTCACAAAATGTCAAGAACTTTTATTTTCAAAACAATTACCCATTTCTTGAACATATCCTATAATTCAAAGAAAAACATGCAAAGTCGTACGTGCACACAAATTGACCCAAAATATTAAACTAAAAATCCGACGAAACTAACAACATTAACAAATTAACACAACTAACAAATTAACAAAACCAACAAAACTAGCAAAACCAAAGAACACTCCCCCCCATACTTAAACAACACATTGTCCTCAATGTAGCACAATTAAAAGATTAAAAACAATTAAATCATCAAAGAGAATCGGACAAGTGTAATAAAAGCAAAGAAGGAGATAGGAAAAGAAAAACTCCCTAAGTCATGGTGGAGGAAGAGTAGGGTGGAGTAAGGAAGTCTCTTCCACCACTACGTCCACTAAAGAAGGGTTCGTGAGGAATGGCTTAAGTCGATGTCCGTTGACCTTGAAGCTCTTGTTTGTGGAGTCGCTTTTGATCTCAACTGTACCATAAGGAAAAACATTAGTAACAACAAAAGGACCAATCCACTTAGACCTCAACTTACCACTCATGAGTCCAAGCCTAGAATTATACAATAACACTTTTTGCCCAACCACGAAGTCTTTTTTAACTATCATGCTATCATGGAACTTCTTGGTCTTTTCTTTGTAGAACTTGGCATTCTCGTAGGCTTCTAGGCGGATTTCATCTAACTCACTCAGTTGCAACTTTCTTTCCTCACCAGCTTGATCCATAGAGAAGTTGCAAGTCTTCACTGCCCAGTAAGCTTTGTGCTCAATTTCCACTGGAAGATGACATGCCTTTCCAAAGACAACCCGATAAGGAGACATTCCTATGGGTGCTTTGTAGGCAGTCCGATGTGCCCAGAGAGCATCATCAAGCCTGGTACTCCAATCTTTCCTGCTTGGCTGCACAATCTTCTCTAAATTCGCTTGATTTCTCGTTAGAAATTTCTGCCTGTCCATTGGTCTGGGGGTGGTATGGTGTGGATACCCTGTGTACCACCCCGTACTTTTTAAGCAGGGCATGCATTGTCCTGTTGCAAAAATGGGTTCCTTGATCACTAACAATTGCTTTAGGTACTCCAAACCTGCAAAACAGATTAGACCTGACAAAGTCTGCGACAACTTTAGCATCATTAGTTCTAGTGGGCTTGGCTTCCACCCATTTTGAAACATAGTCAACTGCAAGGAGAATGTAAACATAACCAAAAGAGACAGGAAAAGGACCCATGAAATCTATACCCCAGACATCAAACACCTCACAAAATAGCATAGGTTGCTGAGGCATTTGTTGTCGCCATGTAAGTGTATTTCCTGCTCTCTGACACTGCTCACAAGTGCTGCAAATCTTCCACACATCTTTAAAGATGGTGGGCCAATAAAAACCACAATCAAGAACTTTGCGAGCTGTCCTTTGAACACCCAGATGACCTCCCGGTGCGGAAGAATGACAGAACTGCAGGACTGAGTCAGTCTCATGATCTGGAATGCACCGTCTAATGACCTGATCACTGCACAATTTCCACAAGTAGGGGTCATCCCAAATAAAATGCTTAGCATCACTTTTAATTTTATCTTTTTGGGCCTTAGATGCTAAGGGAGGAAAAACAGAAGCAACTAAATAATTGACAATATTAGCAAACCAGGGAGTAGAAAGAGAGTCAGAAATACTATACAGTATATACAAATGATCATCCGGGAAATCATCCCGAATAGGTGAATCTGCATCAGATACACGTTCGATCCGACTCAAATGATCAACAACCAGATTTTGTGCTCCGCTCCTATCACGGATCTCCAAGTCAAACTCTTGGAGCCAGAGCATCCATCGGATCAACCTAGGCTTAGAATCAGCCTTCTTCAACAAGTACTTTAAAGCTGCATGGTCAGTATAAACAATAATGCAGGTACCAAGCAAATAAGATCGAAATTTTTCAAGAGCAAAAACTATGGCTAGAAGCTCCTTCTCAGTAGTAGTATAATTCGCTTGGGTAGAATCTAAAGTCCTAGAAGCATAGTATATCACCCTGGGCAATTTATCAATTTTCTGAGCAAGGACAGCCCCCAATGCATAATTTGATGCATCACACATAAGCTCAAAAGGGGCTGTCCAGTCGGGTGCCTGGATGATGGGTGTGGTAGTCAGCGCTCTTTTGAGGCAATCAAAAGCCTCTTTGCATCTGTCATTAAAGTCAAACTCCACCTCCTTTTGCAACAAGTTGGACAATGGAAGGGCTACTTTGCTAAAATCCCTTATAAAGCGCCTGTAGAATCCTGCATGACCAAGAAAAGATCTCACCTCTCGCACACAAGAGGGGTAAGGCAATTGTGAAATAACAGAAATTTTTGCAGGATCTACTTCAATACCCTTATTGGAAATAATGTGGCCTAAAACTATACCTTGCTCAACCATAAAATGACATTTTTCAAAATTTAGAACAAGGTTAGTTTCAATGCATCTATTCAAAACTTTTTCCAAACTATTCAAACAACCATCAAAAGAGGATCCATATACAGTGAAATCATCCATAAACACCTCTATGCAATTTTCTAAAAAATCACTGAAAATACTAATCATGCACCGCTGGAAGGTACCAGGGGCATTGCACAGGCCGAAAGGCATCCTCCTATAGGCAAAAGTGCCGAAGGGGCAGGTGAATGTGGTCTTTTCCTGATCCTCAGGAGCAAAAGTAATTTGCATATAACCAGAAAAACCATCAAGGAAACAGTAGTGGGATTTACCTGCCAGGCATTCAAGCATCTGGTCAATGAATGGCAGGGGAAAATGGTCCTTTTTGGTAACCTGGTTCAGCCTCCTATAGTCAATGCAGACTCTCCAACTGTTTTGCACCCGAGTAGGAATTAGCTCCTCCTTCTCATTTTTTATCACTGTGAGGCCGGTCTTCTTCGGGACTACCTGGACGGGACTCACCCATTGGCTGTCGGAGATAGGATAAATGATTCCAGCTTGCAAAAGCTTGGTTATCTCCTTCTTCACTACATCAAGAATCGCCGGGTTGAGTCTTCTTTGTGGCTGTCTTACTGGTTTAGCTCCATCCTCTAAATTTATTCGATGCATACATGTGGATGGGCTAATACCAGGAATGCCCGCCAGGGTCCAGCCTAAAGCCTTCTTATGCTTCTTGAGAACTGACAACAACTTCTCCTCTTGCTCATCAGCAAGGGAGGCAAATATAATCACTAGAAAACTCTTGCTATCATCCAAGTAAGCGTATTTTAAATTTGATGGCAGAGGCTTCAATTCTGGTATGGTCGGCTAGACAGTGGTAGAAGGAGATGGTTTCTCAGCCTTTACCTCATAAAGAAAGTCAGAGGTATGTGTACTTCCTGAAACATTGTTAGTGCTATCTGACTCTATAAAATCAATCTTAAGAGGTAAAACACCACCACCAGACATGCAATCAATATCACTCTCAAATTCACTCTCAGATTCACTCTCAGCATCAAATTCAGACATATGATCAAGTACAATTTCAGACTCAATGCATGAAGAGTGAGAGGCATGCAGATTAGAATAAAGATCAGTCATGTATTAATCAACAACATGGTCAATTATTTCAGCACGAAATACAGAAAGATCTTCAGATGGGTATTTCATAGCATCCAGAATATTAAAATGAACAATTATATCACCAAATTCCATGGATAGTGTGCCTGCATAAACATCTATCTTAGTTCTAGCAATTTTCATAAAGGGTCTGCCTAGAATGATGGGAACTGATCCTTGAGAAAATCCATCTTCCATATTCAAAATATAAAAATCAACAGGGAAAATCAGTTCACCAACTCTAACTAAGACATCTTCTATGAAACCAACAGGGTAGGCAACACTTCTATTAGCTAAATGAATTACCACATCAGTTGACTGCAAGGGACCTAGAGATAGAGAATTAAAAATAGACAGAGGCATAACACTAACAGAAGCTCCTAAATCTAGCATGGCATTGTCAAACTTACTATTCCCTATAATACAAGGTATGCTGAATGTACCTGGATCCTTGCATTTTTCAGGAATTTGAGGAACAGATTTACCAATCAATGTGGAGACATTTCTGCCCATGCTAATTCGTTCACTTCCTTTAAGCTTCCGCTTATTAGTGCACAACTCCTTCAAGAATTTGGCATATCTTGGAATTTGCTTTATTGCATCCAACAGAGGTATGTTTACCTCTACTTTTCTAAACGTGTCCAAGATCTCTTTCTCTGCCTCTTCCATTTTTTTGTTGGAAACTGCTCTTGGAGGGAATGGAAGAGGGGGAATGTGCTGCTTCTGCAAATCAGAATTACCTGTGGAAGAAGATTCACCTGTACAAAAATTGTTAGGTTAATTTTTGTCATCACCTTTTTCTGGAGTAGAGTGAAGTTTGGCAAGTTCATTTGCAGATGAGGAAGGTGCTACGGGTTGAGGTCCTTGACACTGCTTTCCCGACCTCAATGAAATGGCACTGACATTTTTGGGATTTTGGACAGCTTGAGAAGGCAACTTGTCAGAATTCTGGGACTGTTGTTGATTCAATTGGGTAGCCAATTGTCCCATCTGATTGGTTAAGCTCTGAATGGAGGCTCTGGTCTCTTGCTGAAACTGCATGTTCTGCATAGTCATTGGCCTCAGAAGTTCTTCGAGGGAAGGTTGTGGAGGGGCCTCAACTGTTGGCTGTTTCTGGGGTTGTTGCTGTTGTTGGATTGGTGGAGGAATGTATGGTCTGCTTGGGCCAGCAGCATTTTGGAAGGAAGGAACAGGCTGCTGTTGTTGGTTCTGAGGGCTGGACCATCTGAGGTTAGGGTGATTCCTCCATCCAGGGTTGTATCTGTTGCTGGAGAGGTCATAATTGTTCTGCTGTGGTTGATTTTGCTGCTGAGGTTGAGGAGGTCTATTGTAAATATTTGCAGCATAAGCTTCAGGCTGCTCGATTGCTCCAGGTTGCTGCATGGAAGGGCAAAGGTCTGTATGGTGGTCAGCAGAGGAGCACAAACCACAAACCCTTGCAACAGGTACAGATTTCTGATTCAAGGCCAGCTGGGTTACCAAGTTAACCAATGCATCCATTTTTCCTTCAAGCTTCTTAGTCTTAGATGATGCAGCTGAGTTTGTAGCTACCTCATGCACTCCTTTAATGACTATGGCATCATTTCTGGCGCTAAACTGCTGAGAGTTGGAAGCCATCTTCTCAATTAAATTTCTGGCTTCAGCAGGAGTCATGTCTCCAAGGGCTCCACCACTGGCAGCATCTATCATACTTCTCTCCATATTACTGAGTCCTTCATAAAAATATTGGAGCAGAAGCTGCTCCGAAATCTGATGGTGAGGGCAACTGGCACATAGTTTTTTAAATCGCTCCCAGTACTCATACAGGCTCTCTCCACTGAGTTGTCTAATACCTGAGATATCTTTCCTGATGGTTGTGGTCCTGGAAGCAGGGAAAATTTTTTCTAAGAATACTCTCTTAAGGTCATCCCAGCTCGTGATGGACCTTGGAGCAAGGTAATACAGCCAGTCCTTTGCCACTCCCTCCAGAGAATGAGGAAAAGCCTTCAGAAATATGTGATCCTCCTGGACATCTGGGGGTTTCATGGTGGAGCAGACAATATGAAATTCCTTCAAATGTTTGTGCGGGTCTTCACCTGCAAGGCCATGAAACTTTGGAAGCAAATGAATCAGTCCAGTTTTAAGAACATATGGGACATCCTCATCAGGGTATTGGATGCACAAGCTTTCGTAGGTGAAATCAGGTGCAGCCATTTCCCTTAGAGTCCTCTCACGGGGTGGAGGTTGTGCCATGTTCTCAGAATGTGCAAAATCAGAATGCTCAGAATCATAATGCTCAAAATTATAATGCTCCAAATCAGGATGTTCAAAATCACCAATAACAGAATGCACAGATTCACCAGTAATGGAATGCTCAGGATGATCAAAAGGTATAAAATGATGCCTAACTAATCTATGAAATGTCCTATCTATCTCAGGGTCAAAGGGTTGTAAGTCATATGGATTGCCTCTAGTCATACACTACATTCAGCATGCACAACTAGTTGCCTTGTCATGTAAATAAAGGTGCAGGTTTGAACTACAGCTACCCTCAAATGATATCCAAATGACTTGAAATTTTGTGAGCAAATGATAGCACAAAAAATTTCAGACAAAAATTCAAAGTCTAACTATGAAAACTAAAATTGGTGGGTTAAGAAAAATAAGTGAATAAAACTTGAAAAATAAAAAACTTTTGACAGAATCTCTTTTTTTTGGACGATGGAGACCTATATGGCCTGCTGCCACGGCGTAGGAAATTTTTTTCTACCCCAAATGCATATATAATAATTGCGATTCTGATAACCGGAGCAAAAGTTATGGCCGTTTGAAGTTTTGACAAACACAAAATTTGCTAGTTTTTTGGAACTTTCAAATCTGACCAAACTAAAGGCTCTAGCTATTTTTCCCACAAAATATGGATTAAAAGAAGTTACCACAAAAAAATTCAGCCAAAAATAACAACCCTAGCTACTAAAACAAAAAATCACAAATAATTCAGCATGGATGGTCGCTAAAATCCGTCTCTAATTGATTTCTACTACTACTCTGTTTTGCCGCAAGCAAAAGTGGTCGCTAAGTCCGCCGCAAAACACTATTCACAGCAAAACACCCAAGACTGAAACAGGGGAAACGCTTAATGGGAAAACTGAAACAGAACACACACTAAACAAAATACCAGGACACTAAACAACACTAACACACATACTAACACAATACTAACAATTAAACATAAAACACGAAAGGATTAAACACACAACACTAGCTAGCTATTATGAACCTTTGGACACTGCTCCCCGGCAACGGCGCCAAATTTGATCGAGGCCGTACCCGAATCAAATAAACATGAAAATGCAGTAACTAGGAAGTGATCCTAGGTCGTTTCCCAACGAGCAGTGACACACCAATTGTTCATAATATACTTGCAGTAACAGTAACGATTGGGGGGGGGTTGTTTGTTTTGTGATTAAAGAGCAGAACAAGTAAACTGGAATACGAAACTACTAATATTAAAAACGGGTTGTTTCCTTTGATTCAGAAGCCATTCTCTTATCCTGGGTTATGGAGAATTCGTCCCTAACAGTCAACCACTTAATCCAACCCTATTTCAATTTACTATGCGAAAATCAACTTAGGGTTGTCAATACGTGATTAGGCACCACATACACCAGTTAGCCCTTCGTCCATTAAGCATGAACGCAAGTTAGGCTCAGAGGCAATTAATCGAACACGAAGCGTGCACTGATTAATATTCACGAATTTGGGATAACTGGTGAAGGGAAAATTGCCAGGGAACCACATTACAAGCGAAACCTCAAAGAGAGTTGGGCTTCGTCCTCAAAAGGAAACAACACCAGAAAATCTAGCCTTCCATGGATTCAAACTGAAAATGCAAATGAAACATGAAGCAGAAACGTAAATGAACAGAAACGTAAATGAGACAGAAACGTAAATGAAAGTAGAAGAAGAAGTAAAAATGAACTCGTAATTAGAAGCAGAAAACGGAAATTTGCATTAAGAACGAAAACCGTAACAAGGGAACAGAAAAACGTGAAAACCTAAAACCAAAGCTCTGAATAATGAAAATAGCATAACATAATGCCCTGCACGAATCCCAAGGCAGCTATTTAAAAAGAGTCACTCAAAGTCACTGGGCCCTATTACAATACTCTGGCCCAAAATGAAATAAACACTGAACAACATAAAATAAAATTGAGAAATTTCCTAATTAGAAATTAACTAAGGTAAGCGCTGCTTTATTTGCCCTCTTCAAGTCCACAACCAAAATCCGGATTAAGCCCAATGTTTCATTAATTCCTGAAATTAGATTAAAAATATCGAATTAGCTAAATGAGCCCAAATAATAAAACTGCTTAATTAATTGACAATTAAGACCAATCAATAATTAAAATGGTTCAAAAAGGGTTTAGAAAATAGAAGAAAATGATGGCACATCAGCCTTCTCAAAGTCCACTTTGAAAACCATGCAAGACCTCTTAGACCTCCTAGCCTCCTCAACCACTTCATTAGCCACCCAAACTCCATGCAACAATTGTCTCCCTTTAACAAAAGCTGACTGCCTTTCATCAATAAGCTGAGGCATGACCTTTCTCAGCCTGTTAGCCAACATTTTAGCAATAACTTTGTAGATGCAGCCTATGAGGGAGATAGGTCTGAAATCACTAATAACCTGGGGATCCTTTAGCTTAGGTATAAGAGCAATAAAGGAGGAGTTACTTCCTTTAGGGAAAGAAGCATTAACAAAGAATTCTGCAATAAACCTAAGAAATTCAGGTTTTAGCTCCTTCCAAAAAGGCTTAATAAATTTGAAATTGAACCCGTCTGGCCCCGGGCTTTTATCATTCCCACAGCTCCACATAGCACATCTCACTTCCTCTTCTTTAAAAGGTTCTACCAAAAAATCCCTCTGAATAGGAGTTAAAGAATTGAAGGAGACCCCATCCAGGGTAGGTCTATGAAGCTGGGATTCATGGAATCTACTCTGAAAATGCTGTAAGATTTCAGCCTTAATGAGGTTAGGATCTTCAACCCAAGAGTCATCAATCATCAACCCTCTCAAGGCATTTCTCCTCCTGCTGTGGTTGATTAACTTGTGAAAATACATGTTGTTGTTGTCCCCCTCCTTAATCCATTTGCTTCTAGACTTCTATCTCATGGTGGATTCATAGAGGTTAGCCTTTTCCCAAAGCTCAGCTTGAAGTTTCTTCAGCTGCTGGACTTGTTGGACAGAAGGCTGGGATGACATAGAATTTTCCAGGTCATTCAGATTCTGCTGAAGTTGCTTCATCTTGTTACACAAGTCTGCTGTATTCACTTTACTCCACAATTTCAATGTAGCTTTGAGGATCTTGAGCTTGTTTTTTAAAACAAATCGCCCCCATCCAATGGGCTGATTGGCAGACCAGCAATCCCTCACCACCTTCTGGTACTCCTTGTTCTTTAGCCAAGCATCATAAACGTTAAAGGGCTTAGGGCCCTAGTCGATGCTCTTAGATTTCAAAATAATAGGGCAGTGGTCAGAGTAGTTTCTCTCCAGATTAAATTGAGAACTATCTGGCCATTTAGCTAACCACCCATCAGTGACCAACACTCTATCAAGCTTGCTTTTACAGGTTCCATTTGGCCTAACCTAAGTATAAGGCTTTCCCATGCAAGGTATATCATCAACCTCCAACTCAGCAATCCAATCATTAAATTCAGCTATAGTGCTGGTATCAGAACTGCTGCAATTACTCCCCATTCTTTCTAAAGGGTGCCTAATACAATTGAAATCCCCTACAAGACACCAACATGTGTCTTGGGATTGGATCTTTTTACTCCTTAGATTCTGCCAGAACTGTCTCTTTCCTAGAAGGTCACAAGGTGCATAAATATTAACCACAACCACCCTTTGCATTTCAGGCAGCCAGACCCCACCTAGCATAATGAAATCCTTGTCAGAAAAACGAAAGTCAACCTGAAAGGTATTATTATTCCAAGCACAAAGAAGCCCCTCAGCAGCATTCATAGCAGGCTGCCATTCCCAAGCCACATCAGGTTGACCCCACAGAGATTGGTAGCAAGCTTTATCCATAGCTTCCCTCTTAGTTTCTTGAAGACAGAGAAGATCAATTTTTAATTTCCCCACCAAATTCCTGATAGAGGCCCATTTAATGCCTCTACCCATCCCTCTAATGTTGTAGGAAAGGATATTCATCTATGAATATTCTTATTCCCCAACTCCATAGCTTCTTTCCTGTCCTGAGACTCCATATTAGCAAAGCTGTGAATATCTTCATCATGTTCTATATCAGCCTGTATGTTCTATATTAGCAAAGCTGTGAATAGCTTCTTACCAGGACTAGTAATAATAGGTTGGGGTGAATCCACTTGAGAAGCACTACTATTGATTTCTAATGAAAGTGAACCACTTTCAATGTGTTGATCTAAGGTTTGCTTGATTTCTGATTTGTAGCAGAGGTTAGAGCTTTCAACTCATGACAGAGTGGGAAACAATGATGCAACAATGTAGATGTAGATGTAGGGCATCCATCTAACACAAACGCAATAGCTTTCTCAAAGCCTGATTCCACTAAAATTTACCAAAA
>NC_038255.2:16762444-16814306 GCF_000004515.6 Glycine max | reverse complement strand
GACCAAAAATACTACTAATCCTACAAAGGAGCACCCCCCAAAACCTACCAGAGTTAGGCTATTGCATAATTAGTGAACTAGCTACATGTCTCTGTTACGGCCTGGGGAACGATCATTTACAGTTTTATCAAACCTCACAGAGCTGAGCAAAGTATCACGACTAGTCATAACGGCTTCAAAAAACCCATCTACTCCCTTTGCAAGAAGATCATTTCCTTGTGAAAGCTTCTCGGCACCCGCACATAATTCCTCAACAGTCTTCAGAAGCCATTCTATCTCAACGGTATCTACACCAGCCTGGATAGTAGGATATAATATCTTCACAGAGGCATCAACCGCTTCCAACTCATTCCATACATTGCTTGCATCAAAACCTTTCCTTTGGTAGAATTATTAACCTTAGGAAGATCTAATGAGCCCACAAGATTATCTAACATAGAACTACCTTTCTCAATTCTAGGGTTCCTAGAACTAACATGCTTTCCATCAGCTTCCCTCACTCCAAATTTAATGGTGCTATCTATGTTGTGCAAGGACTCAACTTCCTGCTTCTTCTTTTTCTTCTTCTTATGCATTTCACCCCCATCCACATTTTCACTTTCATACCCAATAAAACCATCAAGTTGTTGACTAAAATTTTCACCATCAGCATTCCCACTGCCACTTTGTTGCCTTTTGAACTGATCAAATTTCACATGCCCAAGGCTGAGCTCCTTGTTAATATCAACACTTTGAACAGAATTTCCCACTACCTTCCCACTGTCATTACCATTCTCTGTTGTGTGCCTTTTGTGCTTCTTATGAGAGTGAGATGATTAAAGCTCCTTGTGGAGCTGCTTCAGCTCGTTGAAAGATGCAGAAGCTCGGTGGAGATATGCATTGATGACATGAGAAGTATCATTGTCAGCAGAGACAAACTTTGTGAGAATTTTAGCTACTTTCAAAACTGATATGTCTTTTACCGGAACACAATGCCCAGAGATTGTCTTCATCTTCCTGCCCTTTGGCTCTCGCACATATATTATCTATTTTCGTTGAGCAAAACAAAAAAAAAACAGTCTAAATTGTGCAGTGCACACTTAAGAGGAAGGTTTCACTGGTTCAAATGTGAAAGCTCAGAGCTAAATGCATTGCAAATGTCTAGCAACTTTGAACTTATGTTGAAGTACACATCAATCAATTTGTCCTCCCAATCACTCCCAGGAAGCTAAAGGGCAGTCATAAGGTGAGGATTTCATCCTTGCTTTTAGGCACAAGATAGTTGGTTTGTAGAATCAGCTAAGCCCAAACCCTGCAGAAAATGTTCCCTCCTCTCCTTCACACTAACAAGGTCCTTCAAACTTAAAGCAATAGTAGATAGATTTCCATAATCTGTAATCACACAAAACAACATTGATCACTAGTTTGCCCTCAAATTTTACTAGCATGACAACTACACACATCCTCATGATACACACACACACACACACACATATACCCAACTACAATAATAAAGCATAAGCACCCTTGAATTTTACCTTTTGTATGTTCTTGTATGTGATCAGTGTAATTTGCTATTTAAAGAACTGTTGTTCATGCTGAGTGAACCTTAGATTCCCATTTGAAACTGAATGCAATGACTCTTGCGGACAGTTTGCATTAGTCATTGTATTTGGTCTTGAATTGTCCATTTGGACAGTTTGGGGAGACTGGTATTTTTATGTTAGATTCATTCGTGAAGGTTATTATTATTTTCATTAATTTGATTAAATTTCGGTTCAATGCATTTCAAGTTGTTCTTTGAGTGCATACTTGATTATCGGGAAATTCATTTCACCGATGTCATGTCGTGTACTTGGAGACCAATGCGAAATGCTGCCAAAATTTAGTCAAATTTTTGTAAATAATGGTAACCCTGGCGTTTGAAACTAACATAAAAGACAGTTTTCCTAAATGGGATAGGGCCACACCTATAAATAAAAAAGTGAGATTTTCATGCATGGAATTGCTTATATGGATCGAAGTTGGATGAATGAAAGTCGCATGAGCCCAGAATATGAGGATGGCGTCGAACAGTTCTTGCAATTTGCTTCAAAAAGAGGTCGACCGAATGAAGAAGGAAAATATTATTGTCCTTGCATCAACTGTTTGAATGGAAGACGACAACTACTCGATGACATATGGGACCATCTATTGTGTGATGGGATTAAGAAGAATTACACGACGTGGATATGGCATGGTGAAGTCACAGACATGCAGAGTGGGTCCCAATCTGAACCGTTTGATGTAGAAATGGGAGATCGGTTGGAGGACATGATTCGTGACCTTGGACAAGAGTCTTTCCAGCAAGCACACGCCCTTGTGTATGAAGGATTGCAGAGTGATTCAAAGAAGCCTTTGTATGCAGAGTGCAAGAATTCCTTAACCCTGTTGTCTGCTATGTTAATTCTGGTTAATGTGAAGGCCAGGTATGGGTGGAGTGACAAAAGTTTCACCTCATTGCTTAAGGTAGTGTACAATTTGCTTCCAGAGGACAACACGTTGCCTAAAAGTTATTATAAGGCGAAAAAGATATTGTGTCCGATGGGTATGGAGTATCAGAAGATTCATGCTTGCCCCAATGATTGCATACTGTACAGGCATGAATTCCAAGAAATGTCGAAATGCCCTATCTGTGGGACTTCACGGTACAAAGTGAAGGATGAAGAGGAAAGCAGTTTTGATGAAAACTCCAACAAGGGCCCCCCAGCAAAGGTTTTGTGGTATCTTCCAATCATTCCAAGGTTTAAGCATCTTTTTTCTAATAAGGATGACGCAAAAGACCTTACATGGCATGCAAATGGAAGGATTTCTGATGGAATGGTCCGTCATCTGGCTGATTGCTCGCAGTGGAAGAAGATTGATGGTTTGAATCCGGATTTCGGGAAAGTGCCAAGAAATCTTAGACTTGGACTAGCCAGTGATGGAATGAATCCATATGGCACCTTAAGCACTCAACACAGTTCATGGCCAGTTCTGCTAGTAATTTACAATTTGCCTCCTTGGTTGTGCATGAAGTGAAAATATATGATGTTGTCTATGATGATATTGGGCCCAAGACAGCCAGGAAATGACATTGATGTTTATCTAAGTCCGTTGGTTGAAGATCTGAGAAAGTTGTGGGACGAGGGGGTTGCAGTGTTTGATGCGTTTCGCAAGGAGACATTCGAAATGCGTGCAATGCTTTTTTGTACCATTAATGACTTTCCAGCATATGGGAATTTCAGCGGTTACAGTGTTAAGGGTCATCATGCATGCCCCATCTGTGAAGAAAACACAAGTTACATACAACTTAAACATGGGAGAAAAATAGTCTATAGTAGGCATCGCCGCTTTCTAACACCCAATCATTCTTACAGACGATTGAAAAAGGTTTTAATGGAATTCAAGAGCATGATATTGCGTCGATACCATTGACTGGTGAGCAGGTATATCAGTAGGTTCAACACCTGAATACTGTATTTGGGAAGACCCAAAAGAAGGATAAAAGTCAGAGTTGCATATGGAAGAAGAGGTCCATTTTCTTTGATCTTCCGTACTGGTCTGATGTTGACGTTAGACATTGTATTGATGTTATGCATGTGGAGAAAAATGTTTGTGACAGTGTGATTGGGACGCTCCTTAACATTCAAGGCAAGACGAAGGATGGCTTGAATACCCGTCAAGATCTAGCTGATATGGGTAAACGATCATAGTTGCATCCAAGGTCTGATGGGAAGAAAATTTACTTGCCCCCAGCCTGCCATACTTTGTCCAAGAAGGAGAAGATAAGTTTTTGTCAGTGTCTTCGTCGGGTGAAGGTTCCATAAGGATACACTTCAAATATTAAGAGCCTTGTGCAGTTGAAGGAGCTTAAGCTTGTAGGGTTAAAGTCTCACGATTGTCACGTGCTCATGCAATAATTGTTAGCCGTGGCTATACGAGACATCTTGCTAAACAAAGTCAGGTTAGCGATAACTCGCCTATGCTTTTTCTTCCATGCTATATGTAGCAAAGTCATTGATCCTGTCAAGTTTGAGGAGTTGGAAAATGAAGCCGCAAGTATACTGTGCCAGTTGGAGATGTATTTTCCCCCTGCTTTCTTTGACATCATGATTCACTTGATTGTGCATCTGGTCAGAGAAATCAAATGTTGTGGTCCTGTTTATCTACAGTGGATGTACCCGATTGAGCGATACATGAAGATCTTAAAAGGGTATACAAAGAATCTATATCGTCCAAAAGCGTTTATTGTTGAGAGGTACATTGCAGAAGAAGCCATTGAATTTTGTTCATAATACTTAGAGAAGGCTAAAGATACAATCTTTGCAGATGAGAATGCTTCAGAAACAATAAGAAAGCTAACAGATGGGCCTAAAAGAAATGTTATAACTTGGCAAGGATATGACATAAACAAGTATTCATTTTACACAAAAGCACAAGATGACAAAAGTACAATGCAAAACAGCGGGGTCACCCTAAGGGCTGAATCTCAACACTTTGCAAGTGTCAATGATGCCAATCCCTGTGTAGCTTCCATCCCTTACTTTGGGTTCATTGATGAAATTTGTGAGCTTAACTATGCGAAATTTACGGTATGTGTTTTCAAATGTAAATGGGTTGACAGCAACACCGGTGTGCACACTGATGATATAGGATTTACGCTGGTAGACCTAAAGAAACTTGGTTACCACAATGACCCTTTCATCATGGCAGAACAAGCTAGACAAGTATTTTATGTGCAAGACCCTTGTGATGAAAGGTGGTGCGTGGTTCTGCAGGGCAAAACAATTGGTGTTAATGTAGAAGATGATGATTCATACATAGACACCTATGTAGTCCTTTGATCGCTCAAATCACTCCTAACGTTGTCGGAGAAGAAGAAGATGATGACGGTCATGCTAATCGTAATGATCATGATGAAGGAGAATTGATTAACATCGTCTAATGTAATTTTTTGCAGAGACAGAGGTCACCAAAGCAAGTAAGTGACAGCTACATTTTTTTTCTGATTGAGGCATCGGTATTTTGTTTTAGATGACATCCTTAGGACTTCATACAACTCATGTTTGTCGCCAGTTTCATCATCCACCATCCTTTTCTTCTCCGTCTTCTCACGTTTATTGTTGTTAAACCCATATTTATGCTTTCTTCCCTTCATGTCTTGTTTTATCATAACTTTAACCGAATCTCCTATCTTCAGCACAGTTGAATCTCCTGTCTTATTCTCCAATGACACACTTTGATGACCTGTATCTCTTTTCTTCATATGTTCTAGTGCTTCAGCTTCAGAATGCATAAAGCAATCTGAATTTTCCAGTGATCACCAAAGGCTTCTACATCAGCATTGACACTCTCCACCCTCTTTGGTTTATGCTTCTGTGTTGCATTCAGTGCTTCCTCCTTATAAATCTCAGATTTATTAGAGGTTGCACTAGAATGATCAGCACCAATCTGTGCTTCTTCCTCGTCTACCAGCTCAATATCTTTCCTTTCACTTTTGTTTTGTAAATTACAGTGTAGTCTACAAAAACAAAGGTGAAATGAAAGATATTGAGCTGGTAGAGGAGGAAGAGGCACGGATTGGTGTTGATTCTTCTAGTGCAACCTCTAATAAATCTGAGAATTATAAGGAGGAAGCACGGAATGCAGCACAGAAGCATAAACCAAAGAGGGTGGAGAGTGTCAATGCTGATGCAGAAGCCTTTGGTGATCACTGGAAAGTTCAGATTGCTCTATGCATTTTGAAGCTGAAGCACTAGAACATATGAAGAAAAGAGATACAGGTCATCAAAGTGTGTCATTGGAGAATAAGACAGGAGATTCAACTGTGCCGAAGATAGGAAATTTGGCTAAAGTTGTGATAAAACAAGACATGAAGGGAAGAAGGCATAAATATGGGTTTAACAACAATAAACGTGAGAAGGCAAAGAAGGTAAGGGTGGTGGATGATGAAACTGGCGACAAACATCAGCTGGATGAAGTCCTAAGGATGTCATGTACATGTGTATTTCTGAAGATATAGTATTTATATTTCATCACGCATCCATTGACTACTTATTACATGTAATAGACTTTTTTTAACATGCTTGCCCCAAATCACAATTAAAAAGCAAAACTAAATCACTTATGACTCATCCTCTTTTGATTAATCCTATTTTGTATGTTATTGTATAAAAGATCATGGGTTCTCCACCTGCCTCCCCTCCTCCTCTTCCTCCTCCTTTGGACGCATCGGCTTCGCCGTCTGCCGTGAAGCGGGCACGCAAAGCCTCACGTCTACGATCGTTGTCCACTAGACCACCTGGTGCTGAGAGACCAGTGGTCCATGTTGATCCTGCTACCGGGAAGGTCGACGATCCCCACAGGAAGAAATTAAGAACATATTTGGGGATTGTGGCGCGTGATAAGGTGGACGTCACCTACGAGAACTGGAAAGAGGTCCCTACTGCTTAGAAGGACCTGATTTGGGGGGATATTCTAGTATTTTTCTTTTCTTATTTGATTTTGTTTAATTAATAGCCAAAAAATACATTATTGTAACAAATAAACTTTATTTGATGTTGTCAGGCGGAATTTGATATCCCAGAGGCTTCTGACAGTAGGACGAAAAGGAAGTTACTTCAGACCGTGGGGGAGAGATGGAGGCAGTTTAAATCAGACCTCACGAGGAAATGGGCCCTTGCAGCCGATCAGGACGGTGTCGAGGACACTGTCTGTGAGAAATACGGCATCAGCAAGGAAAAGTGGGCCCAGTTTTGCCAGACTCGCAGAGACCCTTCTTGGGAGGTATGTTCCTTGCTATTTAAGTTGTTTTTCAGAAAACATGATGTTGTTATACTTCATTCTACCAATTTCAAACATTATTGTTTAATTTTTTTAGGATGTGCGTAAGAAGGCACAGGCCATCCAGAAGCAGAATATTGCCCCCCACGTTTTGTCTCGTGGGGGTTATGACTATCTGGAGCAGAAGCTCCTAGCTGAGAAGACGAAGAAGAAGCTAGAGGAAGTTGCACAGTTAGGAAGCGTTGATGGCGTCATCAACCCTCCATCACCGGTCAGACGCCACGTGAAGTGGAAGATGGCCCGCACGAAGAAAACAGGGGAGATGACGACTGAGGCCGCAAAGGAAATCGCTGAGAAGATTGTAAGTCATTTTCAACTAACCATTATAATTATATTTCAATATTTTGTGAATGCCATGTACCACTGTGTGTTTTCTGTGCAGGATTCCTTTGAGGAGCAGGCCACACAGGGATCCTTCATCCCCCATGGACGTCAGGATGTTCTCGCCGCTGCTATTGGACGTCCAGAGCACCCTGGATGTGTCCGTGCTACTGGAGCCGGTGTCATCATCAAGCAATACTTTGGATCGGCTCCACGGATGTCCCGCAGCTCTTCCTCCCTGCCTCCTGAAGAATTGCAGCAGCTGACCCAGCAAATCAGGGACCAGCTAGAGGAGTCCATCATAGAGAGAGTGACGCGGCAGGTCATGGCATCCTTCAGCCAGATGCAATCCCAGCTTCAGTCGCAGATGCAATCTCAGGGACTTGCACTGCCTCCTGACCCTCTGGTTGGTCCCTCCGGTCCTCGAGCGAGCACAAAGGGGAGTTGTGTTGATCCCTCAGGAAACGATCCTGAGACGGGTGACTCTGATAGGTGCGGCTTGTACATAGAAGCAAATCCTGCCCGCCTAGTTGCCATGGGGAGAGTTTATCAGGGATCCGCTGTTGTTCATAACACTCCTTTGTTGCCTGGCCAAGTAAAGGTGAGTGTGGAGGAGGTTACAGATGCAGATGCTCCAATTCCTGTACCCACTGATGAGGTTTTCTTAGTGGGGCAGACACTTCACACCTTCCTTGCTTGGCCGACACATCTGGTCAAGTCTTTATCACAGCAGGTACTTATTGTCCTTAATATATGTTTCTTCTTTTTAAATTAATTCATTAAGCGTGCCTCAAATTAGGCTATTTAACTTTGTTTCATGAACAGGTAGCTCTGTCTCTGGCAAAACCACCTCCAAAGCCCGATCCGGAGGCCGATGATCTGCTTTATCTTATGACATTGACCATTCCAGAGCTTTTTCTTGAGGCCTTATCAGGTTAGATGGGATGCCACCGTGTTCGGGGTCTTTAATCCAGATTTCCCCCTCTACATAAAGCACGAAGACCTCTCTGAAATCGCACATGGTGGTCAATGTCTCAGCATATAAGTGTTACAGTTGTGGATTCTGTAAGTGATTTTATATTACTTTTAATTACCTAAGTTATTGCTTTCAATTCATAAATATTTAACTTTGACTTAACATAAACATACATCTCACTGAAACATGTATGCGAGCGGGGAATTCTGATATCTATGGATTCCTCGAGCCACAGTCTATTCAGAGGTCTGGGCAATCGCAGTTTGAGTCTGAAAGTTACATAAAGACTTGGATGCAGAGTTCAAAACGCGATGTCTATCTTGGAACCTACCTAAATGGGTAAGTCACACAAAATAATTGAATTTAATTAATATTTACTAATGTACTAACCCATATTAATCTCCACCGCAGCGGACACTGGCAGATGGTGGTCATCCTGCCCAAGGAACACCTAGTTGTCTGGTTTTGTTCATTGCTTAACAGGCCAAACAACTACCTTAAGGGGATTATTAATAGGTTAGTGTTCTTTTCAATACATTTGCATTGAAATACCTCAATGTACAACACCAGTTTTTAATTGTTACTCATCTGGAACAGTGCTTTAAAAGGTCTTGATGATGCTCCACAGCCTAAATCAAAGGCTCCTGCTAGGTGGATTATCGTCAAGGTACGTCATTTACATAAAACTTCCACTTATATATATTTATTTATGTGTCTGTACACTAGTTGTTTAATTAATATCCAAATTTCATTATGTATTTAGTGTAATAGACAAAAAGGAAGTACTGAATGCGACTACTATGTGATGAATTGGATGTCCACCATCATTTTAGGAACTTTTAGGAATAATTTGGAAGCGGTAAGTTTATTTCAAACAAAATCTATTTATTTATAATTTGTATTATATTATTAACTTATTATGATTTATTTCATCATGCAGTATTTTAAAGATCCTAGACCATTGGAGCCAGAGAGATTAAAGGCATTGCGGATCCAGTGGACACAGTTTTATCTCCGTGTTAGAGATCAGACCTAGGATTTAGGGACATTATCTTTAGCTTAGTTTACTTTGATCTAACATTTTTTACATTTTCTATGTAATATGAACATTGAATTCATTTGATGATTGTTCTTTATGATAAATCAATTATTTGATGTTGATTATCATTAAAACTGCTTGAAATCATAATAAAATGTTTATTTGCTATGAATTGGGCTTGAAATTGCATTTTACAGGTACAATTTTGGGTTTACTGTAAAAACAGAAAGTATATATAAAAAAATACTTGAAAACAACATCAGTTATTAACAAAAACCAATGTTAATATGGTAAATAACATCGGTTATTTACAAAAACTGATGTCGACATGAACCTTAACATCGGTCATACAGAAAACCGATGTTAACTTTTGTACATTAACATAGGTTATTCATACATAACCGATGTTACTGTTTCTATATTAACATCGGTTATTTATACATAACCGATGTTAATGTACATAAGTTAACATCGGCTATCTATACATAACCGATGTCAATATACAAAAGTTAACATCGGTTATCTATAAATAACCGATGTTAAAGTTGTACATTAACATTGGTTTTCTATGAATAGCCGATGTTATATACAAAGACGTACAACAAATAAGTATATGCATCATCAACATTGACATCGGTTTTCT
Organism: Glycine max; assembly: GCF_000004515.6. Lineage (NCBI taxonomy): Eukaryota > Viridiplantae > Streptophyta > Magnoliopsida > Fabales > Fabaceae > Glycine > Glycine max. Next base: position 16,804,484 of record NC_038255.2, on the reverse strand, counting down.
ACTGAAACCGATGTTAATATATAACATTAACATCGGTTTTACTACAAAACCGATGTCAACTTTCGTCATGCATACATTTTTTTTGTTGTAGTTCTTTGTTTTTAACATTGGTTATTTAGAAAACAGATGTTATCATATTTATGTTAACATCGGTTTTTGAAAACCAATGTTAATGATGATACATTCAACATCGTCACTTTCAACATCGGTTTTAGAGCCGATGTAGAATGCCCTAAATAACCGATGTTGAAAGTGTAATTTCTAATAGTGATTGGAAATCCGTGTGATCCATACCGATTTCCATTTGTATAATCCGTATGGGTTTAACATAGTAAAAATAAAACAAACACACAATTGAGGAGATAAGGATACTCACAGTGACACCATCATGAAGATGATCCATAGAATGATGAAGATGAATGGAGAGGACATACTAGCAACGGCGCAACATGGAGGACCAAGTGAATGCTGTGTCATGAGGGAGGGGATGAGTGCATTTGAATTTTAAGTGAAAATCAATTTAGTCATTTCACTTTAATCGCAGGAAGAACAACCAGATTGATAATCCTTCTGTGAAGGGCCCATTGATAACCCTCAAGTCCCACAAGCCCTTGTCCAAAGAGCAACTAGGGTTGAACGAAACTTTCACATACTCCCTGCGTGTGTTCATCGGCACCTCCTTGATCATGTCTGTTTTGTTACGACCAATGGGAGCATGGAACTGAACCGGTACAAGAATGTTTTCCCATACTGCGAGACCACCGATCATAGAATGGAACCACGCGTCCCATGATGTCATGGTGGTCGAACGCACTTGCCTCTAACTTGGCTTCCACATAGAGTCGCGCGTCGGATCTCTGATGAGTTCCCAAAGATCAGACAGTAGCCAGGGCACCCTATCGCTTGCCTCTTGAAGTGGTGCTCCGTTCTCCATGGAACCCACAAATTTGAGTAAAATAATTTCACCGTGTAAAAGACGAGGAGAGTTACTGCAGCGAGTAAAAGATTCATGTTGGTTTGACGGTGAAAGTGTGACTGGGATTGAAGAGAAAAAATGTTAGTTAGTTGAGACTTGAGAGTGAAAAAAGAAGTGAATAAGAGGATGACCGAGCATTGACTTTTTGGTTGAGAGGGAAGAAAATCTATTGAAGTGAAACTTATCTTCTTGTTGTGTTTAGGGATAGAGGAGGAAGAAGGAGAATTCAGAGTGCAAATAAGGCTTAGAAGAAGTGAAGTGGGAACTCTCTCTCTCTGCTATGGCGATGTGGGATTTCATTGAATCAAGATGTATGTGTCTGTCATCTTTGCCCGCCGCAAGATTTATCCGTGTCATTTAATAATTTCACACCACGAGTAGTAAGTAAGCAGTAACATACTCTTGCAGGAAAAATTATTCGGTAGTCCATAATTAGCAGCATCCATGGTTTTGATTAATTTTTTCTGCGTCAAGTATTCAAGTTTTTTAATTTATAAAAAATAATTCACGACACTAAATTATGTATTACTTGAAGACGATGATAGTTTACATTATCTAATAATTTCTTTTTTTTTTAACTAGGAAATATTTGAGATTTTTATTTAATTTGTAATTAATGCCCTTCTCCACCTGATGTAATCGTTATGGAGTAAAATTATTCTTTCAACTGCAAGTCTGCAACTTCATTTTCAAGTGGAGAATGGAACCTATATCTTGTCAAATCATTTGTGTTAACAAATTTTGGTTAATAATTTTTTTAACACATTTTTTTTATTAGTTAGTATTTATTGAAAGTTATAAAATCATCAGTAAGATTTATTAAAAGTGTTGCCTACATAATTTCATGATATTTAATAAATTTTGATAAACAATATTAGAAATTACGATACTCTGGTTTTTGTTCGCCAAAAATACATGATAGATATTTTTAGTCTATATTTTTACCTTTTAGTTATTTTATTTTAAAATTTAATAGATATGCATTTTCAATTAACTAATTGAAATATTGTTTGGAATAACCTATAAGTTAATTATTATTAAGTTAGGATGATATAAAATTCTCTATACTTAAATATGTTTTTAGTTTCGGTATGTTAGTGATTTTTTCATTTTTGGTGTCTGAAGTTTATTTTTTCTAATTTTATTTCTGATAAGTTGACACTTTTTTAATTTCAGTCCCTTGTAAGTATTTTTGTTCATTTTTAGTCTTTATAAATTTGTATTTTTTTAATTTTAATCCCTTTAAGATTTTAATTCTTTTATTTATAGTTCCCATAAATTTCCATTCCATTTACATGAACCAAAATTAAAAGAAAATAAACACAAACTTACATGACTAAAATTAGAAAATAAACTTATAAGGATAAAAAATAAAAAACGCTAACTTACAAAAATAAAAAACATATTTAAATCATATTTTATATTATTTGTGCATATTTTATTTTATTTTCTTTATTTTAATGTTATTCTATAAATTAGTTTTCTTCATTAGTTGCGCCTAATATTTAATTTAATATTATTTATTTCTAGTATTTTAATTTTTAAAAGTTCAATAAATCAATTCTTTTAAAAAGAATTTCAATCTTCAGCAATAAGTTAAAAACAACAGCGTTGTGTTAAGGATAAAACAATAACATTTATTAAAATTGAACTAAAACATGTTTTTTTACCTGCAAAATACTGAAAGTTTATTTTTAGTCCTTATAAAAAAATTATTTATTTTTGGTCCTCAACAAATAAAAATATATGACTATTTGACTCAAAATTAAATTTGAAGAAATTCAAACTTACATGATGTTTTTTTTAATTTAAATTTTAAATTGTAATTTTTGGGATTAAAAATTAAGATAAATTAAAAAAAAAATCAAAACACAATGGGCGGTGTTTAAAAACCACCTCAAATTGTAGGAAAAAAAATTTACACAAACCCTTTCCCTCAAACTCAGATATAATTATGTGAATCTCTCTCAAATCGAAACACACCCGATATCAATTTTTTGATCAAAGCCAACCACCTCCGTCATCAAACACCATAACAAGCCACCATGAATACCACCAAACAGCACCTGGAATACAATTTAGTGCCAAACTGCATACGAAGTAAACTAAAGACCCTATGCACAGTATCACAAACAAAGACATATATAAAACCATTGACCGATATTTCTATACATAACAGCAGAAATTTCCTTAAAACAATAAGTTAGCTTTTATCCTTTTCAAACTAATTAATTAAATTCATGGCCCTTTGTATGCTCTGTATGTCGGCTTTACTATGGCAAGAACCAAATAATCCGAGAATAAAACCACTCAACTGATCAGTATTCACTAACAAATAACCACGGCACACGCCATAGCCCACCTTCAACCACCATCAACACCACACCAGCCAAACATCAGTACTGTGCCACCACCAGGCCAGATTACAATGAATCACACCACCTCCGAGCCAAACGCTAGTGACCTTTACTATCCTCAACCTCTACTCTCCAACAAACCGAGCACACCTAAACCACCGCACTTACCATATTCATCGCACACAGAGCGCGCCATCACTGCAGACCACCACCATCAACCTCCGTCAAACACCCAACCTCTGATGACAAAAAAACCACAACCTGAATCATTGTTTTCCGTCTATGAGACTAATCCCATCTTTGTCACGCTCTCCTTGTGCGGTGGTTGGGGAGTCAGAATTGCACCATTACGGCTTCGTCTGCGTCGTTCTCTTCTGCGACTCTCTCCTCTTGAACAACCATGGTGAAGGTGAGTTGCGGAGTCCGAACCCAATTAGTTAGAAGAGGCTAGGAAGAGAGAAGAAGACGCATGTTGGATGAGGCAACAGAGGGAGGGAGTAGCGAACCAGGGAATGACATAAGAAAAAGTATTGACACGTATTGTGCAATCCAACACCTACTAGCTTCCGTTAAAATTGAGCTTAGTTAAAAAATTAAAATAAAATCACAGTACGAAAAAAAAATTTATAAAAACGAAAAATATATTTTAATGTTAAAATTAGTCATTATTTTCAGAAAAAAAGAAAATAACATCTATCGAAATATTTTGATTCTATTCCTCTGCCTATTTTTGTCTTTTTATATCGTGCTCACATATTAGTAGAAACTAGAGCAGTGACATTTTTTTTTACAAAGCTAAATTTAATTTAACATAAGACGTATTATTTACATCAGCTAGGTTAATTGGGAGAATAGACAGAGTGTGGTGTATGTGTATCTTCTATACACACTGCCAGGGAAAGTAAAAGCTAAGTTGGCCATCGAAATGTGGTATTTCCCAAGAAAGCCTTTTCCAGTCAGCCAAAATCCCATTGAAATAAGTAGTTGGCTCTTTAACATTTTCTCTCCAAGCTTGTGCAATCTAAAGCCAGTCAGTTTCCAAGATGAAATTTTGGAAAACTGGATCCCTTGTTACTTGAAGGGTCCATCTCAGGGACAAGAACTTCAGCAATTTTGGGGAAAGGAACATAAGGAAGTTGGCTCGTGGCCGAGGCCAAGACGTTTCCTTCTAAATCACGACAAACTACGCCCATGCCAATTCCAATACCGTTCTTGCAAGCGGCATCAAAGTTTAATTTTATTAATTGCTGAGGGTGGACACCATCTATTCTGATGAGTCACTGTTGTGGCGGCTCTAAAGCACTGTGTTTCGGCAAATAACCCAAAAGGAACGATCAATAACTAAGCTTATGGGGGTTTTCTTTTGCTGAAAGATCCAATTATTCCTTCTTCGCCAGATTGACCATAACATCCCAAACATCTGCTGTGCAAAGCCCCCTATCCTTGGTTTCTAAGCATCATACCAGCCAAGTATTAAACGATGTGCGCTGATTTCCCAGAGATTCCCCCAGCTGATTTGCAAACCATATTTGTTGGACCTTTTCACAATACATGAAGCAGGGTTCAATTGTCTCTTCATCCTCTCCGCAGCAGGGGAAATGGGATCTAAGACTTGGATTTTCCTTCGGAGAGTTTTCCTTACTGACACAATTCCTTTACGGGTTCTCCATACCAAGTTCCTACGTTTTGGAGCAACAATAACACTCAAGATGTCTTTCCAAAAAAAATCCAGAAATAGCACTGGTGAATGTTTGGAGCTCTTTCCATATTCTTCATTGTCACATGGTATCCTGATTTTACCGTGTACTCCCCATCCATCCTCTGAATATTTCAACACCACTCTATCTTGGTCAGGGAACATCCTCAAAGGGATTCCAAGGAATTGTTGGGCATCATGTTCAGAAAAGATGCTTCTGATAAGCGTTTCCTTCCAGCACCTATTGTCATGGTCATGGTGAATCAGCTCATTTATACAGTCATCTGGTCTTCAACTTCATTTTGAGGCTGACAAGACACTTTGTTGTGGATGGTGTTGGGAATCCACTCGTCACGCCATACATCAATCTTTATACCATTTCCTACCTTCCATTTAGATTCTTCCTCTATGAGATTGTTGACCTGGTACATACCCACCGAAGTATAGTTCGGGTAGTGACCTGCACGGGCTTGAAGAGGCTAGGTCAGGGGAAAATATTTTGCTTTTAGGAGTCTTGCCATGAGGGAATCTGGATGAGCTAATATTCTCCACCATTGCTTTGCTAATAAAGCACTGCTAAATTGAAGTGTGTGTGTATATATATATATATATATAGATTTCTGTTCCCCTAAGTAAAATTGCTGCTGTTACAACCAGTGAAGCATAAAATATCTAAAAGAATTAGCTCATCAATGAAATTAAATTAAATGGTAATGGAGGAAACTTAAACCTGCTAGCAAACTAATGCCAACAGACAAATTCCATATTTCTTTTCCTTTGAAAATTTGCAAAATTCAGTAGTAGGACTTAACATTCTTGTAATCCCAATAGGCAAAAACAGCTTAAAAGTTAATTTCCTGTCTCTCAGCAAAAAACTTTCCCAGGAATGTTTGGTCAGAAAAAAGGGCAAGCCAGACTCCAGCATCTGTCCCTTCCTCAACAGTATTATTCCCTACATAATCTGTAAGAGCTGTCTTCACCCAACCTGGGCAATAGCAGTTAATATAAATTTTTTGACCTTCTGGTCTCTCAAAAAGCTTCCTTGCCATAAGCCTTGTATAGGCATTAACTGCAAGTTTGGACACTGAGTAGTCAGTGTATACTTGAGGCCACCCACCTGAAGTCCAAGTTCCATCCTCTACTTGTTGTAGAAAAGTAGGCAGAGTCCTGTCAATAAGTTCCTCTGAAAGGGATTCCACATCACTCAGTTGCTCTCTCAAGGCTACATTATTGATTCTCTGTCACTCAAAACAAAATATTGTCAAATTTATGTCTAGCAGAAGCCATATAACATGCAATGCGTTCAATTCCAATAAAATCTCAAAGATAAAAGGAAAAATAGTTTACCTACCACAAACTGTATGTTCAATTTAAATAAATTGTTTACAAATATATCACTAGACAACAATTCAATGTATTTTTCATTTTATTCAAGGAAGGATATAAGTGTGATTACAGGAATTTTGATCCAAAATATGCAATTCACACCACAGCTACCGTAACCAACAAAACAACAATTAGGCAATTTATAGCCGCAAGCAATCTTGAATGATAATACCAGAAGGAAAATATTTTGCATTTTATATTTCAGAACATGAACATTTATGTGCGAAAAAACATGTTTATTTTTTACCTAACAAGAAAACAGTGCGATTTTACTTTGTGGAAGCATTGAGAAGCCAAGGCAAGAAAATAAAAGAACCATGAGAGCACTAACAACTAACAAGGGAAAGAATCCAAGATCTAAACATTTTAAACATAGCTTAGCAAACAGTATGAAGAGCTTTTACTTACATTACGTCTTCCATTAAGTCGACCGAGACGTGAGCTTACATTTACAATACGAGCACCAATAAGGGATGGCTTCATCAATGGAATAACAGCTTCAGTCATACGCTTGGTGCCATAATAATTTGTTTCAATAACCTTACGAGCATTTTCGACTGAGTTATCAGACCCAAGATTAAAATTAACACCAGCGTTGTTTACCTGCAAGGTAAATGATATTACTCAGAAGCATAAAATAAGGATATGCATTAAATCAAATTCTGCATACTTCCTTGTAAAATTTAACTTCCTTATTTTGTTTAATTCCATGTTTAGCATATTTAGATCCACTATGAAATCTAAAACAAATTTATTTTGAGAATATAACATAAAAGGTATGCCAGAAGTAATTAAAATGGATACATCAACTAGATAGATCCAAATAGCACATGCTAAATTAGTAGTTAAAAACAGACCAACAATATGGAAGAAACGGCATTGTAGAAACTGACCAGAATATCTAAATCACCATAATTTTCCCATGACCATTCAACAAATTGGTTGATGGATGAATAGTCCACTACATCAAGTTGATGATAAACCACACTGAGACCGCCTTCTTGCAAAGCCTTAATTGAGTCAACACCAGCACCAACATCTCTTGATGTCAGTATGACAGCCAATCCATGAGTGGCAAGTTGTCTACAAATCTCATACCCAATTCTTCTATTTCCACCAGTAACCACAGCCACAGTTTCCTTGGACCACCATCTACGAATATACAAATCAACAACAATTAGATCATGCTATTGAGATCAGAAGAACATTTTGTAATTTCAAAAACTACGAATGGTTAAAGGTTGAGACAAAAATTGTTTGTCAAATCACATGCTGAGAGTTGCATGCTTCCCAAGTGGCAACTGGCAACTAGCAACACTCCCAGATTGAGTTTGATTATCCAACATGATGCAATCTGATGTAGCTCCATTGGAGCTTGTAGGCCTTGGATCTTCTTCATCAATGGAGTCCTTTGCTTCTTGAATTTTAATGGCAGTGGAATGGAGAAGAAGAAGAGTTGAGAGGAGAGGTCACTTCAAGAAGAAGATGAGTCAAGAAGAAGCTCACCACCATAGGAAGCCATGGATAAGAGCTTGAAGGTAGGAGAAGATGAGTAGAGGCAGAAGGAGAGAAGGAGCACGAAATTTTGTGCCTCAAAAGTGATCTGAACTTTGAAGTTTAATTCTCAAATGATCAAAATTGAAAAAATGCAGACATATGGCCTCTATTTATAGCCTTAAGTGTCACACAAAATTGGAGGAAAATTTGAATTTCTATTCAAATTTTACTTGAATTTGAAATTGAATTTGTGGAGCCAAAATTTCACTAATTATGATTAGTGAATTTTAGCTATGTTTCAGCCCACTAATCCAAGATCAAGTCCAAGTTTTTTCACTAAGTGTGCTGAGGTGTCATGAGGCATGTAAAGCATGAAGGATATGCACAAAGTGTGACTGTATGATGTGGCAATAGGGTGCAGCAAGCAAATGCTCACCTCCCCCTCTAAAATTTAATTGGATTGGCCTTCTCCCAATTCAATTAAATTTATTTCCAACCACACACATCAAATATTCACTTAATGCATGTGAAATTACAAAACTAGCCCTAATATAAAAACTAGTCTGGGTGTCCTAAAATACAAGGGCTGAAAAATCCTATATTTCTAGGGTACCTTACCTATATTATGGAGCCCTAAATATCAGGCCAAAAAATATTGAAACCTTAATCTAATATGTATAAAGATAAGCGGGCTCATACTTAGCCCATGTGCCCGAAATCTATCCTATGACTCATGAGAACCCTAGGGTCTTCTCTTGCATCTCTGACCCAATCTTCTTGGAGTCTTCTATCTAATACCCTTGCAAAGTAGGATTGCATCATTCCCTCCCCCTTGAAAAGGATTTGATCTCAAATCCCGAGGTTCTTGAAACTCTGGGCTTTTTTCCTCAACACCTGTAAAAAGAATAAAAACATATGTATTAGTGGTGTTTGGTATGTTGAAGTAAGTTAAGGTCTGAAAACCTATTTCCGGGGCATCTTCCCATGAAGGAACCTGGTTCCTCACCAACTCAACGAGTGGTGCTACAAGTATAGAAAAATATGGGACAAACCTTTTGTAAAAGTTTGTTAAGTCATGAAATCCCCAAATATTTCTTATACTTGGTGGAGTAGACCACTTAAGAATGACCTTTATTCACTTAGGGTTCATGGGAACCCCTTAATCACTATTTAAAAAATTAAGAAAAGTAATGCAATAAAACATACATTTTTCTGTATTTTCATGTTGATTATTCCTACCAAAAAGTATGACAAACCTAAGGTGTCCCATATGAGTACCTTAGTTTGTATTGAAACTAAAAATAAGAACAAACCTACCTAATGAGTCCCTATATACACAAATCATGAAGATGTTGGGTGCACGAGTGATTTTACAAAAGAGGGTTGCACCACTCAAAACATTAATCATACCACCTATCATACGGATTTGATGCCTCATAATACCTATTTTGGGCACCAACAAAGCACAAGGATTTAAGCTTTTGTGAACCAAAACCTCATCCAATAACTCATTTACTCGAGGAATAATCTCAAGCCCAAGAGGTGTGGTACTGTTAACAAGTGTCTTTTTACAAAGGAGAAGATGTGGAGGTTGTCTAAGAGGGAAGGTTTCTGTAATGTTTTTCTTTATTGCAGAATGACTTCCCTTCTTAGCTAACCTCTTCGAGGAGACACTTACCTCCTTACACTTCTCCTTAACCATTAAAGGTTGTTCTTTTTCTTGGGGGTAGATTTCTTCACTAGATTCTTGCCCTTTTACTTCTTCACTTTCACTAGAGGAAGGTGAAGTAGTAGCCTCATCTTGGCTACTATAAATGTCTTGGCACCTCATATTCATGGTTTTCTTGGTGGGGCATTGAGAAGTAATGTGTCCTCTTCCAAGACATTTAAAGCACTTTATAGAGCTAGGTTTTTCTTGCATACTAGCCTTAAGGGGTTGCTTTTCTATTGTCTTCCCCTTATCATCTTTGGGCTTATAAGATGCCGCCCCTAAGATGCCTTGACCTTGGTCTTCTTTGGATAAGAGTGAGGGCCATAAGATTTTGAAGTAGACTTCCTTTTAAGTTTTTGCTCTACCCTTATTTCCCAATCTAAGTAAGCCTCTACATTGTCCTTCCCTTTAAAGTATAAGAGGTTAATGTTAGCCTCTTGAGGCTTTCTTTCCTTTTCTCTCCTATTGGAGTGAGGTCTAAGATGTGACCTATGCCTTCCTTCATAATAGTCACGAAGTTCTTCACTTAGGCTCTTGCAAGGGTCATGACTACTATAGGAGGCATGTTTTTCTTTTCTTAATTCTTTTATTTTCCTTCTTTCTTCTTCCATTATTTGTTACCTCTCATATTGATTTATTTCTACCCTCTCTTTCCATAGCTTGAGGGAACTCAACTCATCTAAGATTCTAGATAGAGGGTCCTTATGACTAGTACCCTCACCATTACCACTAGATGAATGATAACTCATGTTGGTTCCTAAGTTGTGTTTCTTTCTTGTTGGGGGGTTTGCAAAAGGTAAAAGCTAGGGTTCAAAAGAACTCAAGATAAGCGTGAAAAGCAAGAAGAAAGTATTATGTAATAACAAGATAAACTAGGCGTGACTAGTTAAGAAAATAAGGTATGAAAGTAAGCAAAAAATTAAAGTGGAAGAAATGTAAACTAGGCGGATCCTAAGAGTGTTTGGATGACCACATTTAAGGTTCCCAACAAAACACTCACTATCCTAAGGGAAAAATTGCCTAAAATTATTACACACAAATGGAAGTTTGGTAACCTATTGGAGGCTCCCAACACACTTCCAATGAAAGGCCTTTTTGGTATAAAATTTGAAAGCAATGAAGGTAAGTAAATTGCCAATTACAAAGTTACAAAATAGTCCTCAATTTTTGTGGTTGTGCTCTCTTTGGTGATTCACTCAATTTGGAGCGTTTCTTAGTCCAATAGCTCTTAAGGTGGTTGGCCCTTGCTTCTTGACTCAAATTCTTCAAGCCTATATGGCAACTCACAAACAACGAAACAAAGAGACAAGCAATAACCAAAGACCAAAAAATAAAATTAAAGTTAAACCAATAGATTTTTAAGAAGACAAATTTTCAAGGATTATTAAAAAATTAAAGCAATAAAAACCACACAAAAGCAAGTTAGGACTCAAAGAGAAACCTAGAATGGTTCTAGAGTAGAGTAAAAAAAAACAAAAAAATAAGACTCGAGAAACCTCTAGTTTTGGAACTTGTTTTCTCACTAATTTTCAATTGAAATTTCATAACTAAGATTGGTATAAAATAGGCACCAATTATAGAACAAATTTCAAGCCAAAACAACAAGCACACTTCCCTTTCACTTTTTTTCCTGGACACTGATTTTCCTACCAACTTGTGTGATTTTTCATATTTTTTCCTTTTATCCAAATCACTTGGTTATTTTTTTTCTAATTTTGGCCTAGATGTCTATAAAATTCAATAAATATTTCAGTTCAAAATTCACAGTGACCAATTCTCAGTAATGTTTGCAAGTTTGTATGTTCAAGCTGCCAGCACCAACGATTTCAACCTAGAAATAAGGAGTAGTGCTTATGTTGCTTAAGGCTGGGATAATTACAATTTGTGTTTGCTTATGCTCAAATGTCTTGAATAACACAATTAAAGAGAGCTTAAGACTTATTTTGATTCACAAAACCAGCCACAACTCAATTTCTTCATAAGCATCATATAGGAAACTTAGAAAACAAAACAAAGTTCAACAACAAGACTACTTCTAGGAATTGATTTAGAACATTGTTAGTCATCTCATACGACTAACTTTTGTATAGAAAACATTTTCCAAAACTTGTATAGTTCCCTAATTTATGGTTATTTTGTAAATAAATCTTGTTTTATTGTTAAAGCTGCTCTAGAATATGTCCATTGGATTTAATGATGAAATATGTGCAATTTCAGGTGAAAAAGAGGCTAAGTCATGAAGTGCTAAAAGTGACAATTGAACTTAGCTCATCAGTGGGCTAAGCGCACATCCACCTCTAAGCGTAGCTTCAGCGCGCTTAGCGCGACAGAAGAATCTGACAGAGCATCAATATCAAGGCCGCGCGCTAAGCGCGAGATCTGTGCACTATGCACAACAGTTGTCTTCAGCCAGGCTCAGCGCACGACTGGCGCTAAGCTCAAATTCACTTAATCGCGCTAAGCGCGAGGGTGGTGCTAAGCGCAACGTTGTGAATTCAGAGCCTATTTAAAGCTTGTCTTGTGCAGAATTAGGGTACACAATAGCCTGAAATTTTTTTTTACAACATTCTAGAGCACACCACAATGCCTATTTCGGGAAAAGAGCTCTGGAGGCAGCAAGAGGAGCAGCTTTTGCAGAGATACCTAGGTCTAACACAATAGTCACTCTTGTTGGGGGATTTCGAAAGAACAACTGATGTAATTACTTTAATATGTAATTGATTGTGTTTCTTGTGTTCAATGCTTCTTTCAGTGCTTAAATTCTGTATGCTCTTGGTCTGATCACCCATTTGTGTGCATATTTAGGTGTCTTTAGCATTATTGTTGCCTTTGAACTTGAATGAAGCAGAATTGAAACTTAGTCTGACAATAGGGATCTGCGGAATAAGTTTTGGTTTTAAATATGCTGTCACAATAATGCTGTTTGGTCTAAGTCTAGTCCAACAAGAGGGATATGAGGACAAAGCTTAGGCTAAATTAGTCTAAACTTTCATGAGCTATTTAAGCTAAGTCTAGTCCAACAAGAAGGATCTGAGGATGAAGCTTAGTTTAAGTTAGTCTAAACTTAGGAGGGATGTCTAAGTTAAGCCTAGTCCAACAAGAGGGATCTGAGGACGAAGCTTGGATCGATTCAATCTAACTAGGGATGACTAGAAGCAAAATGGAAATTCAAGCAGAGGAAAATAGAGCTAATCAGAAGGTGGAGGGATTTAAACAACAGCTGGTTGATGAACTGGCGTTGGAACTGGTTGATGATTTAGTTGAACTTGAAGAAATTGTTGAGAAAGCAGAAGGTGATGAAGAAGGAGAGACACCAATAAGAGATTGGCAAGAGAAAATAAAGAAGAAGGAAGAAAAAGAAAAAGAAAAAGAAGAAGAAACAAAAGAAAAAGAAAAAAAGTTGAAAAATGAAAAGCAAAAAGAGAAGGTTGTTGAGATTGAGAAGAAAAAGGGCAAGAGTGAGGCTAACATAGAAAAGAAGAAAGAGGAAACTCCTATTGAATGCAAGGAGGTACCTTATCCATTGGTACCCTCCCGGAAGGATAAAGAGCGACATTTGGCCAGATTTCTTGATATCTTCAAGAAGCTGGAAATTACCTTGCCATTTGGAGAAGCACTTCAACAAATTCCCCTCTATGCCAAATTTTTGAAGGATATGTTAACCAAGAAGAACCGGTACATCCATAGTGACAAAATTGTTGTGGAAGGTAATTGTAGTGCTGTTATTCAACGCATTCTTCCACCCAAGCACAAAGATCCTGGAGGTGTCACGATACCGTGTTCTATTGGTGAGGTTGCTGTAGGCAAAGCTCTCATAGACTTGGGAGCTAGCATCAATTTAATGCCTCTTTCCATGAGCCGGCGACTTGGAGAGATAGAGATAATGCCCACACGCATGACCCTCCAGTTAGCTGACCGCTCCATCACAAGGCCATATGGAGTGATTAAGGATGTGTTAATTCAGGTCAAGCACCTTGTTTTTCCTACAGATTTTCTGGTTATGGATATAGAGGAGGTTCCTGACATTCCCATAATATTGGGCCACCCTTTTATGTCCACGACCAACTGCATAGTAGATATGGGGAAAGGCAAACTAGAATTGAGCATGGAGAATCAGAAAGTCTCGTTCAACTTATTTGAAGCAATAAATCATCCAAATGATATGAAAGCTTGCTTTGATCTGGACAAGGTAGAACAAGAAATAGAAACAATAGCTACAACCATGGCACTGCATTCTCCTTTGGAAAAAGCATTGATTAATCATGTAGAATGTCTTACTAAAGAGGATGAACATGAAGTGCAGACTTGTATTAAAGAATTGGAGGGTGCAGGAGAAATTTCTGAGGGACATTCGAAATTCGAGGAATTGAAGAACAGTGGGAAAATAGAAAAACCAAAAGTAGAATTGAAGACCTTACCTTCACATTTGAAGTATGTGTTTTTGGAGGACAATGACTCAAAACCAGTGATTATTAGTAGCTTGTTGAAGATAATAGAAGAAGATCAGCTGGTGCAAATTTTGAAGAGACACAAAGCTGCCATTGGATGGCACATATCTAACTTGAAAGGAATTAGTCCATCTCATTGCATGCACAAAATCAATATGGAATCTTATTACAAACCAGTGAGATAACCTCAAAGAAGACTTAATCCAGTCATGAAAGAAGAGGTGCGTAAGGAGGTGCTTAAGTTGTTGGAAGCGGGCCTTATTTACCCCATATCGGATAGTGCATGGGTTAGCCCTGTGCAGGTTGTCCCCAAGAAAGGAGGTCTGACAGTCATTAAGAATGAAAAAGATGAGTTAATATCCACAAGGACTGTCACAGGGTGGAGAATGTGCATTGACTATCGGAAGCAGAATGATGCCACCCGGAGGGACCATTATCCACTTCCTTTCATGGACCAGATGCTTAAAAGACTTGCAGGGCAATCCTATTATTGTTTTCTGGATGGATATTCTGGTTATAATAAGATTGTTGTAGATCCCAAAGATTAAGAGAAGACTGCTTTCACCTGCCCTTTTGGTGTATTTGCATATCGGCGCATGCCTTTTGGTCTGTGCAATGCTCTAGTTACATTTCAGAGGTGTATGATGGCTATTTTTTCTGATATGGTGGAAAAATGCATTGAAGTTTTCATGGACGATTTCTCTGTTTTTGGGCCATCTTTTGAAGGGTGCTTATCAAATCTTGAAAGAGTATTATAGAGGTGTGAAAAGTCTAATCTAGTTCTCAATTGGGAGAAATGCCATTTCATTGACTATGTTTCTAAATGGGTTGAAGCAGTGGCTGCCTCGCATAATGATGCTAAGACTGTAGTGAAGTTTCTGAAGAAGAATATTTTCTCAAGATTTGGGGTGCCCAGAATTCTGATTAGTGATGGAGGTACACACTTCTGCAATAATCAGTTATAGAAGGTCTTGAAACAATATAATGTGACACAAAAAGTAACATCACCTTATCACCTTCAGACCAATGAGCAAGCAGAAGTATCAAATAGGGAGTTGAAATTTTTTTTGTAGAAGACTGTAGCTTCTACTAGAAAGGACTGGTCCATCTAATTAGATGATGCTTTATGAGCATACAGAACTGCATTAAGACTCCGATAGGATTATCCCCATTTCAGATGGTGTACGACAAGTCTTGTCATTTACCAATGGAGATGGAATATAAAGCATACCGGGCCTTGAAATTTTTGAACTTTGATGAAGCCGCATCCAGAGAACAAAGGAGGCTGCAACTTTTGGAGTTGGAAGAGATGAGATTGACTGCTTATGAATCTTCAAAGCTATATAAAGAAAAGGTTAAAAAGTATCATGACAAAAAGTTTCTCAAGAAGGACTTTCAGCTAGGACAACAGGTGTTGCTTTTCAACTCAATACTTAAATTGTTCCCTGGAAAGCTTAAATCATAGTGGTCTGGATCATTTACCATCAAGAAAGTTCGACCATATGGAGCAGTGGAGCTTTGTGATCCTCAATCTAAAGATCCTGACATGACATGGGTAGTGAATGAACAAAGGTTGAAGCAATATCATGGTGGAGCTATGGAAAGATTGAACAGTGTTCTTCACTTGAATCTTGGATAACAGGACGATGCGTCAAGCTAGTGACGTTAAAAGAGCGCTTACTGGGAGGCAACCCAGCTTTTCTTTCCCTTTTCTATTTTTCATTCTTATCTCTTGCATGTAGTTAGGACACCTTGCTTGTGATTGTGATTAATTTTAGCTTGTTTAGTAATGAACAAGGGGTTTTAAGCTTGTGTGAAGAGATAGACAGAAAAAGACTTAGAATGTCTTTTTGCAATTGTCTATCTGCTAAGCGCAGACCTTGTGCTAAGCACTCAGTCTTCACGCGCTAAGCCGAGCTTGCTCGCACTAAGCGTAGAGACCCCTGTTTGGTTGACTGGATAGTTCAGCTAAGCGCACATCACTGCGCTAAGCCCCACATCTTTACAGTAATTGAACCTTAACAAGTGGGCTTAGTGATGCAATCCTACCCCCCATGGGTATTGGATAGAAGACTCCAAGAGGATTGGACCAGAGCTGCTAAAGAAGGCCTTGGGGTTCTCATGAACCCCAGGGTAGATTTCTGAGCCCATGGACCAAGGTTGGGTCCTCTCTTCTTTGTAAATATTAGAATAGGTTTTTCCTTCTTTTGGGCCTTGTATTTTGGCCATTCTAGTAGTATAGGGTTTTAGCCTTGTATTTCAGGGCATTTTGAGTAGTCTTTGTAGTAGGGTTTTTTTCTTTTATATATTCATGTATTTTGGCATGGGGGTGAGCTTAGCTATTATAGGGGGTGTGTAGCTAAGCTCTAGCTTCTCATCTCAAGGAGGTGAGCTTAGCTATTATAGGGAGTGTGTAGCTAAGCTCTAGCTTCTCATCTCAAGGAGGTGAGCTTAGCTATTAGAGAGGTGTGTGTAGCTAAGCTTTAGCTTCTTTAGGAATCTTCTCAAGGAAGCTTCTCAATGAGGTTGGCGCCTCCTCTCACCTCTTCTCCTTTATCTTCCGCTGCTTCTCCATTGTGAAAAATCACCATTGAAGAACCTCATTGAAGCTTAAAGATCCAGCTTCCATAGAAGCTTCACTAGCAAGCTTCCATCACTTAGCGTGGATGATGTGCTAAGCGACACTTCTTCTCTGGAAGAATTTTATTGTAGCAGCGCTCAGCGTGCTATCCTGCGCAAAGCCCCAGATCCATTTTGTAACTTGAGTTTTTAAGCTGGGCTTAGCGGGCCAGGAAGTTCTAAGCGCCAATCTCTTATGGGTTTTGAATTCTTGGAAGTGTGCTTAGTGCGCCTGTTGCGCTAAGCCTGAATTATTCTCTATAAGTTGAAGCTTGATGGTACGCTAAGCCTCACATCTCAGGCTAAGCGCATATTGTAGAAAACTTTTGGGGTGCAGAAAGCACTAGGCGCAGCTTGCCGCACTAAGCCCCAGATGCTTACGGGACTTTACAACTTCATGTTGGGTTTAGCACGAGGCTATGCTAAGCGCTTGGGTTTTAAACTCAAACGTCACGTTGGCACGCTAAGCGCAGCTGTGCGCTAAGTGCGCCATACGAATTTCAGTTTTTTAAAAATCAAAGGCAGAGGCACTTTAGGTGTTACCCTTGCACCCAAACCTCTGCACTTTCCTAACCTTGAGCATTTGTGTACTTTCTACTGCGTGTGTACTGCTTGCCTGCATCTTCATTGCTTCACTTCAAGAACAATCCAAGTAAGTTAGCACATTTCTATTTTTTATTTTTCATTCTTCAAACCTTAGGATAGATGACTTCTTGTTTTCTTAGTTGGTTGTAGTTAGGTTAAGGTTATTAGTTTTAGGGTTAGTCAATGTAGGATTTTAGGTAACTTAAAAGCCCATTAGGGGCAATGTGGCTGAAAGGGGTGAAGACCCCTGTGGTTTTGTCTGGAAATCGTGATGAATGCGCTAAGCACGCCTATGCGCTTAGCCTATTCATCACAACTGTCAAAATTTTGGATTTCCAGATGAACACGCTAAGCACGTTCATCCCTGCTGATGAACGTAAGTGATGAGCCCACTAAGCACATCTGTGCGCTAAGCGGGACCAGTGTTCAGACATTAATTTTTGAGACTTTTTGTTTAGAGCTAAGCTTGACCGGTCAAGCTAAGCACCACTTTGCTTCTATAAGTTTTCCTTTGAATAAGGCTAAGTGCATCTGTGCGCTAAGCCCTTGTTGTGTGTTGAGCTAAGCGCCCTACTGCGCTAAGCTCAACTCCCTCACTGTCTTTTAAGTTTTTGTAGTTAGGCTAAGTGCACCCTATTCGCTAAGTCGGAGTGTCATTTTGTTGAGGCTGAGCTAAGCGCGCCATGCTATGCTAAGCTCCAACCCTCTTTGGTTTTGAAAATTGTAGACTTAGGCTAAGCTCAGTTGTGCGCTAAGCCTATTTTGCACAAAAAAATATTTTTTGTGTCTTTAAGCTAAGCGCCAGCCTGCTATGCTTAGCGTCTGAGTAAAAATTTCATAAGGCGCGCTAAGCTCAGCTAGCTGCTCTAAAGGCCCAGTCAAACTTTCAGTTTTATTTTTCTATTTTTGTGAAAATAACCTGTGCTAATCTCTTGTGTTTGTTTTATATTTTGCAGATGGCATCTAAGAAGAGGAAAGCTCCTTCTACACCTACCCAAGCCAGATTTGATAGATCCAGGTTCATATCCCAAGAGGCTTTGGAGAGGTATATCGACATTGTGGTACCTAGGAAGATTTTGCCTGAAAGGAATGTCATTCTCCATCACACTGAGTTCGATGAATTTACTGAAGAACTTGAGTATAGAAACTGGCACAAGGAGTTGACAAACTTTGTGGATGGTAGTATTGATGTTGCCATCATAAAGGAGTTTTATGCAAACCTCTATGACCCCGAGGATAAACCACCTAAGCAGGTGAGGGTGAGAGGTCGTTTGGTGAAATTCGATGCAGACACCTTGAACTCATTCCTGAAGACCCCAGTGATACTTGAGGAGGGGGAGGATGAGCTCACCCCTCCTGAGCCTTTTTATTTTGGTGCAGATGCACACATGGCTCAGGAGGAGGGGACTTCAACATATCCGATACCTGAGCCATCTCCTGCACCTATTCCTGAGGAGACCCAACCATCTACACTAGTCACAGAGCCAGAGTAGCCTATCCAGGATTCATCAGTAGCTCCAACACTGGATCTTAATGAAGATTAGCAACAGGATGAGCATGATGTTTAAATTGTGTTTAGTTTAATTTCTGCAAAGCATGAACATTTTAGTTTATCAGTATTTAGTTTTATTTTTAGTTTGCTTTATATTTCAGTTATTTAAATTTTAGCACTTTGAGTTGTTTGCTTGTACCAAAAGCATGTTTGAACAGTGAATTGATTGAAAATGATATGCAGTGGATTGTTTGGTATGAAATGAGTGTTTGAGAATGATTTGAATGAACAGTTGTATGATTTTAATGGATTGGAATGATTAGATAATTGCTTTGATCAAGCTTGTAGCCATTAGAAGAGAATGAGCATGTGATTGGAAGCATGACTGAAAATGTTAGTCAGTTTGTCGGATTGATTGTGAAGGAATGCATTAACCATATCCCGGTGAGAGTGTGATCCTTAAATTTTGAGAGAAATGACTATCATTTAGTATTGATTTTTGCATGAATCTCTGAAGTATGGATTGAATGCATGAAATTGAGGATGATGAAGGCCATGTTTGATTGTGATAGCCATTTAGCCAAAAAGCTGACCATGTGCTTGAATAAATTATCCCTTGTACCCAGTTTGAGCTGAATGAATTATTGATTGATTGAACCCTGAGCCTATACAATGTTATTCTCCTGCTACCTTGACTTAGATTGTAGGAGAGCATCATCCACAAGAAGCGCAGTTCAAAGCAAATTTGTCCCAAATTTGGGGAGTAATTATTAAGGTAAATTTGTTCCAAATTTGGGGGAGGCACTCGGTAAGAATTGAAATGGTCAAAGTAAATAGCATACACACACAATGTCTCTATATAGATTGTGTAAAAAAAACCATGAAATTAATAAATGTGTATGCTGCAAAATAATGAAATGAAGTTGAGTGCCTAAATAAAAGGCAAGTAAGGGGTGTGAATGAAAGAAAAAGTGAAGGTTTATCTATGGATGAATGCTCTCCTAGAACCTAAGCTTTTGAATCCTAGAAAAACCATGATTTGTTGGCAGCCTAACCCCATTACAAGCCTAGAAAGTCCTTGGGATTCATTTTGTATGTTCATTGTTGTGTGATATGAGATGAAATGCAAAGGTTGGGACTTGTGTTAGTTGTTTATGATGGAATGAGCCTAAACACTTGAGCTTGAGTGAAACAATGACTATGAGGTTGTGGTTGATCATCCTTCCTTGATTTCTGCCATCCTTACTAGCTTATTTCAGTTGTGACTCTAATGTGCTTGTTCCTATCTTTGAAAAGCTGCATGTTTGTGAAAATCAATTGATTGAAGGAGTACATGATATTAAGTTCATATGGTTGAATTTCTCTGTGAAGCAAACACCATTTTTGAGTGATCACTGTAGCATGTCACTTAAGGACAAGTGAACTGTTCTTTCTTTGCTTGAGGACAAGCATAACTGTAAATTTGGGGGAGTTTGTTAGTCGTCTTATATGACTAACTTTTGTATAGAAAACATTTTCCAAAACTTGTATAGTTCCCTAATTTATGGTTATTTTGTAGTGATTTTGTAAATAAATCTTGTTTTATTATTAAAGTTGTCTCTAGCATATGTCCATTGGATTTAATGATGAAATATGTGCAATTTTAGGTGAAAAAGAGGCTAAGTCATGAAGTGCTAAAAGTGACAGTTGAGCTTAGCTCATAAGTGGGCTAAGCGCGCATCCACCACTAAGAGTAGCTTCAGCGTGACAAAAGAATCTGGCAGAGCATCAATATCAAGGTCGCGCGCTAAGGGTGTGATCCGTGCACTAAGCACAACAGTTGTCTTCAGCCAGGCTCAGCGCACGACTGGCGCTAAGCTCAAATTCACTTACTTGCGCTAAGCACGAGGGTGGCGCTAAGCGTAACGTCGCGAATTTAGAGCCTATTTAAAGCCAGTCTTGTGCACAATTAGGGTACACAATAGCCTGAAACAAATTTTTACAACATTCTAGAGCACACCACAATGCCTATTTCAGGAAAAGAGCTCTGGAGGTAGCAAGAGGAGAAACTTTTGCAGAGATACCTAGGTTTTGTAATCTCATTATCATTAGGGGTTTTTCTGTAATGGCTTGCTAAACACCCTTGTTGGGGATTTCTAAAGAACAACTGATGTAATTACTTTAATATGTAATTGATTGTGTTTCTTGTGTTCAATGCTTCTTTTAGTGCTTAAATTTTGTATGCTCTTGGTCTGGTCACTTATTTGTGTGCATAGTTAGGTGACTTTAGCATTGGGAAATGTATTGTTGCCTTTGAACTTGAATGAAGTAGAATTGAAACTTAGTCTTACAAGAGGGATCTGTGGAATAAGTTTTGGTTTTAAATATGCTATGACAATAATGATGTTTGGTCTAAGTCTAGTCCAACAAGAGGGATCTGAGGACAAAGCTTAGGCTAAATTAGTGTAAACTTTCGTGAGCTATTTAAGCTAAGTCTAGTCCTACAAGAGGGATCTGAGGATGAAGCTTAGTTTAAGTTAGTCTAAACCTAGGAGGGTTGTCTAAATTAAGCCTAGTCCAACAAGAGGGATCTGAGGATGAAGCTTGGATTGATTCAGTCTAACTAGGGATTGAGGTTTAGTAATTTAGGCTACAACATAGAACACAAAAGCATGATTGATTAGAGAAATATCTTTATATACATCAGCTGGTTTGTTAGAAAGACCCAACATCTTTACCTACTGTTGTCAATTTTACTTGCATTTTTACTGTTTTTAGCCTAGACTTAGTTTAATCCTACTCTAAATCATCAATTATCAATGTTTCTTTAAACAATGCCTTATTTCTGAATTTAACCATGTCTAAGACTAGTTCCTTGAGTTCGATACTCGGATTCATCCGTTTTAATTTTAAATACTTGACGATCCGATGCGCTTTCCAGCAAACCGGATTTCCCTTGAACGTGTTTCTATAAAGAAAAAGTAGACCAAAAAGTAATTGCAGCGGAAATCGAACAAACATGTTATGAACTGAATAACATGCATGAATTAGACTTAAAATTCAAAAGATAGGCTAAGAATGACAAGAATACATGAACAAATTTATCTAGAATTCAATCAACAAAATCAAAATTCAACACAACCTTAGAACATAATGTGACAATTATTATGACTAAACATGATTCTAAGATAACATGGATTAAGTGATTTACAGTTAGATTTTTTTGTTTTATTTTTCTAATCAATATTTTGGAAGAAAATTTAGATCTAGAGGTTCAGCACAAGAAGATTATGACTGAAAAATGATAGAACCTAAAATCAACACAAAAACATGATTCAAGAGTAAATCTATAAAATTTGAACCATAGAAATGCAAGAACAAGTGTAGATCTAAGATTTAATCGGTTTACTTTTTTGAATCTACTCTAAACAGCACCAAACCACAAGAAAATGGAAGATATACATGGAGAATAAGATGAATAACAAGGACTTAAAGTGAATTGACCGATCAAAAAGATAGAGGAAGCAAAAGAACATCACCTAGATGAAGATGCTCTTGATACCACATGATGTAGCTCCATGTGGAGCTTGTAGGCCTTGGATCTTCTTCATCAATGGAGTCCTTTGCTTCTTGAAGATGAATGGCAGCGGAATGGAGAAGGAAGAAAGATGATTGGAGACTCCACTTCAAGAAGAAGATGAGTCAAGAACAAGCTCACTACCATAGGAAGCCATGGATAAGAGCTTGAAGGTAGGAGAAAATGAGAGGAGGGAGAGGGAGAGAAGGAGCATGAAATTTTGTGCCTCAAGATGTCTGAACTTTGAAGTGTAATTCTCAAATGATTAGTGAATTTTGTGCCTCAAGTTGAAAAAAATGCACACACATGACCTCTATTTATAGCCTAAGTATCTCACAAAATTGGAGGGAAATTTGAATTTCTATTCAAATTTCACTTGAATTTGAAATTGAATTTGTGGAGCCAAAATTTCACTAATTATGATTAGTGAATTTTAGCTATGGTTCAGCCCACTAATCCAAGATGAAGTCCAAGATTCTCCACTTAGTGTGCTTAGGTGTCGTTAGGCATGTAAAGCACAAATAACATGCACAAAGTGTGACTATATGATGTGGCAATGGGGTGTAGCAAGCAAATGTTCACCTCCCCCTCTAAAATTTAATTGGATTGGGGTTTTCCCAATTCTATTAAATTTATTTTCCAACACACACATAAAATATTCGCTTAATGCATGTGAAATTACAAAACTACCCCTAATACAAAAACTAGTCTAGGTGCCCTACCTACATTATAGAGCCCTAAATACATGGCGCAAAAATAATGAAACCTTAATCTAATATTTACAAAGATAAGTGGGCTCATACTTAGCCCATGGGCCCAAAATCTACCATAAGGCTCATGAGAACTGTTCGACAGCCGGCAAGTGCACTGGATCATGCAAGTAGTATAAAACGGTAAGTGAATATCGAGTATCGAACTCTCGGGGAACTTTTTTTACTTGGTAAAGCCATGGTTTAGTAAATAAGTGCCTTTGGATGAAAGTTTGGTGTGTGGTGTGGACAAGTATGCAACTAAACTAATCAAAATTAAATCACGTGAGTAGTGGTGTGTGAAGACAGATAAAGAACGTGTTAGTCTTCCTACTGGATGACTGATGTTATTAAGGATGTTCTCTATCTAACAATGTTCATTTGTTCTATGTTGTCTCCTGGACTACTAAACCCTGATGTCTCATGCACGTTTAGCATAATCGTAGTCAAGCATCATCCTCAGATCCCTCTTGTTGGACTAAACTTAACCAGAACTGCATTAAGACATAACATAACAAAAACTAAGTTATCATACCTCGATGTCTCGTGAAAATACGATAGCTAGCCCCGTCCTATCAAGTTCTAAGGATCAAACCCTTTCCCAATGTTGAGTGAACCTAACTAAGCATGCAAGTGCGTGATCAAGGCAAAAACACACTAGAATTAAGCACTAATAGCACAGTGAACACATGAAACATCATTAGATAAATATACAAATATTTACATCAAGTACCCTATAGGAAGAACCAACTGAGGATTTAGCTCTCCATAGCAGGGAAGCTTCCTTTACAACAATGAGAAGAGAAGATGAAAGATAGAAGAAATACAAGTAGTGGGGATTCCACCTCTGGAAACCTCACAATCTCTCAAAATCTCCCAAAGTTCCACAAGACGGCTTCCTCTTCAAGCTCAGTTCTCTCTCAATTGCTCCACAACCAAAAACTCTCAAGAAAAACTCAACTCCCCTTTCAGAAATCGTGATTTAAGCTTAAATAGGCACTGTTGTCAGTGGACATGCGCTTAGCGGAAGATGAGCTCACTTAGCGCATGTAAGTGACTTTTGGCTTAGCGCCAATCACACTCGCTCAGCCTGAAGGTGAAGGCGGTGCGCTTAGTGAGTTGGCCTTCGCTTAGTGCCTCTATACAGCTCATCCTTCTTCCAGAATTGTCCATGCGCTTAGCCATCAGATTGGGCACTTAGCAAATGATGCGCTTTGCCAGAAGATGAGTGGCTTAGCGAGTTCATGAAATCTGCACTTCACCAATCTTGCCTGTTTTACCTGAAATTGAAGTGGATGATCATTAATACACAGAACTGGGATACAAGGTACCTATTACCTAAATTATGAAAAACTAATTACAATATTACAAAAAGAACCATAAATGGGAGGAGTCATATACAATTTACAATAGTTTTTTACAGAAAAGTTAGTCGTATTGACCGACTAACAAACTCCCTCAAATTTATAGCTTTGCTTGTCCTCAAGCAAATAAAGAACAACTCACTGGTCCCCAAGTGACAAAACATGCAGTGATAATGTACAAAGGTGTGTAATTCCCAAAATATTAGTTGCATGATAACAAATGAAACAAAAATGCCTTTATCAATTGCTTTTCACAAGACTTGCAATTTTTCAGAGAAAAGAACATGTTAGTTAGCAACACAACTAAATGAAGCTAGGCAGGAGACAAATTTCATGGAAAGATACTTATCCAAATTCTCACGGCCATTGTATCACTCACACACAAGTGTTTAAGCTATTTAGCAATAAAAACTAACAAAAGGTCCAATCTTTGTACTTCATCTCATACCATAAAGTCAGAAATACACAAATTGAATCAAAAGGACTTTTATTGGCTTGTAATGAAGCTGGGCAACAAAAATATTGGTTTTTCTAGGATGCAAAAGCTTGAGTTCTAAGAAAGCACAAATCCTAGACTAACCCAGTTTGTCTTTTCAATCCACTTAGCCCATTCACTAGCCTTTCACTTGACTTTGTTTGAATAGCACACACTTATTTGAATTTCTCTTTTTCTTCTTCTTCTTTTCTTTAACACATAACATTTTATTTATTTGCTATGTGTACTGTAGTTTCTTACCTTTAAATTTATCCATCCAACAAACTCCCCCAAATTTGGGGCAAAATTATCTTAAACCAATGTGCTCTCCTAAAACCTAAGCAAGGTAAATGGAGATAATATTTTTAAAGCTTACAGTTCAATTTGACAATTACAATTCAGCTCAAAGATGGTGCAAATGATATCATCATTAATAAACAGGTAAGCTTTTGGTCAAGTGGCTTGTATATACAACAATAATAGCCTTCATCATATCCAGATTTATGCATTTCATTCTAAAATTCAGAGATTGATACAAAAATCATTGCTCTATGCTAGTCGTTCTATCAACAATTAAGTTCACACTCTCACCGAGTTATGGTTCAAGCTTTTCTTTCTCAATCAATCTGTCCACTGACTAACATTTCTAATCGTGATCCTACTTTCTTGTTCTTTCTCATCTATATACATGCTCATTCAAAACTCATGATTTCAACACATGCTTCACCCTTTCATGCAATCAATTCACAACACGAATTTCACAAAAAAATAATTATGTTTGCACTGCATACTCAGATATTCAAGTCAAACTGTTCAGTATGCTTCAAGACATACATACTACTATCCACAATCAAAAGTAAACCAATACACCACAAAAAAAAGTGTACTAAAGACATAAGTATAATAATTATGATTATCATCAAAACAAAAGCAGGAATTTAAAATTCCTGTGACAGGTCTTGTGACTGAGTATCCTCATCCTGAGTGCCCTCCTTATCTGTAAGACGTAGCACAGGAGTGGCCGGAGGAGTGGTAGTCAATCCCAAGACTGGTGTAGAAGGATCCTCTAGAAGATCAAGTAATGGTGTAGACGGGTCTGCTGGCTGCTGAAGAGAAGATTGATCCACCACTAGAGAAGGTGGATCTGGTGAAGTCTGTGGTGATCTCTCTAGAGCCGCAGCCTCCTGCCTTACCTGTGTCTCACCTACTTCAAGAATGAATGGCTCAGGGATGGTGGCCTCAGATGATGCATCCTGTACCTACTGAGGTACCTAAGCACTGGGAACCCCACCTTCTCTCTCAAAAGAAGGCAGGGTTCCTGGCCAGGATACCTTCTCTAAAAACTGCTCCACTATCAGAATGGATCCTGGAGGAGCTATAACCTGCAAGCTCTGCATTAACAAAATTTGTCCTTTATGAAGACTCTGAAGCATGGATTCAAAGCGCTGAGAGTCCTGAGCATATGGGCCTCGAGGAGCTGGTGTAGGAGTAGTAGAAGTGGAAGGAGTTGGTTGAGTAGAAGAAGAAGGAAACACCAGCTGATCGAACCCTTGCCTTCCTTGCCCCTCTAAAGTTAACTGTTAGATCATCCACATTCCAACAATTTTTCTTAATGTAGGCCATGTTAATGGCCGGGCTCAGGCTCTCATAGGTAAGACTGTCAGAGGTAACTTCTCTAGCTCTGCATGGGCAGTGATCAAGGCTGGAAATCCGAGCCTAGAGGAGTTACTCTGAGCAATAGAAGAAATCTGACCTGAGATAAGGGCTCCAATGTTCATGTCCATGTTGGTTACCAAGCCATAGACCAACCTAGCTCTGTCTATATTCAAATCTGAGGTCTGGGAAGTGGGAGCTAGGTTGGAGTAAGAAAAGACACTCCATGTCTGGGCCAGTGTCGTCAGATCTTTTCTGAGAATTTTCCATGGTTGGCCCTCAGCATTCAAAACAAACCCCTTACGGGGAATACAAAGCCTGGCTTTAATCTCCTGGTGGTTAGTCCTTAACTTGTAAAATCTAGAGTAGGTGGGTAAAGATTCCCCCTCCTCTAACACCACTGGAGTCTGAAGGAATTCATTCAGCATGCCTGCATCTATTTTGATCAGGTGTCCTCTTACTCTGGCTTGCTTTGGAGCTTGTTCCTCCATGGTGTATAAATTAGCATAAAATTCCTTAACTAGAGCCATGTCTATGCTTCCATCCCGGAGATTGGCGAGGCATTTGTGCAGATTACGCCTCTCCAACTCCACCTTAAACTCGTCAAACTCAGTATGATAAAGCTTCACATTTCTCTCTGAAAGGATATTCCAGCCGAGAATGTTGTCAGTGTATCTATTCCAGGCTTCCAAAGATTAGAATCCCCTAGTATCATACTGAGCTATAGGCCTAGAAGTAGTGCTCTTCCTCTTCCTGGATGCCATCTACAATAAAAAAAAACCCATCAGTTTATTAAACCAGAAGTTATCAAAATTGAAACAAAAAATAAAAACTAAAATTGGGAACGTGTGCTTAGCGAGATGCAGCTAGCTTAGGGCGCCTTAGGAAAAACAACACACTGGCTTAGCACAGTAGGGTTGCGCTTAGCCAGTCATGACAGAAAAATTTTCTTCGCATAATTGGCTTAGCGAGATAGGCACTCGCTTAGCCCAGAGCACTTTTATTTCAAACAATGGCTTAGCGAGCAGCGCTGGCTTAGCCTTATGCATGCTGTAACAAATAGCGCTTAGCCCACAGAGGCGGTGCTTAGCGCGAGCAACACTTCAAATATTTGATTAAGTTATGTGGGCTTAGCGACTATGCTCGCTTAGCCCAACCACTACCACAATGAATAGCGCTTAGCTGGACAGGTGCGGCTTAGCACGAGACAGTCAACAAAAAATCTGTCTAAGGTACCTGGGCTTAGCGAGACAACACTCGCTTAGCCACAGGTTTGCCATTAATGATGTGTACAGTGGCTTAGCCCACACAGATGCCGCTTAGCCGCGATGTTCATGATGAAGATGAACATTCAACAACCTGGTTGAACTCGCTTAGCACATGCATGTTGGCTAAGCGAGTTCATCTGGAAATGTATACATTTAAGGCTTAATTGATGAACTCACTTAGCGCATCAACCGTGCTCAGCGAGTTCGTCGCGTTTTCCAAAAAAAATGTAGATGAAGAAGTCTTTCGACTTCCTCTTTTAGGCCTCAAATAGGCCCCTATCAGACATGCAACATTGTCTACATTATCTACACATTGAACTCCTAACAAAGTCCTAATTTTTATTTATTCTACTTACAATCTAAACCTAAAAATAAAATTTCTAACCTAATGTCTTCTATCCTAAGGTATTAACAAAAGAAGAAGCAGAAATGAAGTTGCGAACTTACTTGGATTGAATATGCTTAGTGAAGATAGGATGCACAATGCAAGATGAACTCGGAGATGCAATGCATGTATTTCAGAAGACAAAGAGGTTGTAGGAAAGCTTTTGAAAAAAAAGGGGTAAGTGTGAGTGTAACTGTTGTTACACTTTACTTATCCATTTTTCGAGCAACTCGCTTAGTGAGTCAATCCGCTAAGCGAGAGAGATGTTTGGCTTTCCGCTCCTCTCTTGGCGGGCTGACATGAGGCCCATTTAAAATTCAAATTATTATTAATTAAAAAATATTTTTTTGAACTGCGCTTAGCGCAAATCAGCACGCTAAGTGAATTGTGCAGATAAGGAAACCTGCAACTCTCGCTAAGCTGGCTCAATGCCGGCTTAGCGAATACATTGCATCCTATATACAGAGGGGCATGCGCTTAGTGAGTGGTTGCTAGCTTAGTGCCATAAGGCCGCAAGGAATAGCGCTTAGCGTGGGTACATCGCGCTTATCCAACAAACACAATGAGCTTAGCGAGTGTACTCTCGCTTAGCCCATTTCAGGTCGAATTGAATTGGACTAAGCTCGCCCATGGCCAGCATAGCGAGCCAATCAGCTTGAGATGTAGAGGTTTTAGCGCTTAGCGCAAGCTAGCCTCACTTAGCGAAAGAAGGAGATGCGCTCAGCGCATGATATGCCCCTTTTCAGTCCACTTTCTCAAAACATTTAAAACAACCCCCCAATATCTATGACTCATTATAAGCTGATATCCCCCTTTTTCAATGATTATAAAGCAAATTCCAACTTATGCAATGCATGAAAAACAAAATGAAAGGAATCACAATTGGGTTGCCTCCCAGGAAGCACTCTTTTAACGTCATTAGCTTGATGCATATACCTCAATAGGTGATATCAATTTTGGCCCTCACCTTCAGGACCTCCTGTTCAACCTCCCTTACCTGTAAGCAAACATTTTGTTCTGGCACAAGCATGTCTTCTACAAATAAATAAAAATCATTTCTCTGATCTTCAAAGCCCATTTCTAGTTTCTTTCTTCCCATGTCAACTACACAGCTTGCAATTAACATAAATGGCCTTCCCAAGATTAAGGGAATGTCATTATCTTCACAGATATCCATTACAACAAAGTCTGCTGGGAAGATAAAATGCTTTAATCTGACCAAAACATCTTCAATTACTCCGTATGGTCTGGTAATGGAGCGGTCAACCAACTATAGAGTAATTCTAGCGGGCATGATTTCCAACTCTCCCTGTCTTCTGCACATGGAAAGTGGCATTAGATTGATACTGGCTCCTAAGTCAATGAGAGCTTTTCCCATTGTGACTTCACCTATTGAGCAAGGAATGGTCACACTCCCAGGGTCTTTGTGCTTTGGTGGAAGAATTTTCTGAATCACAACACTACAATTACCCTCCACAACTATATTTTCCTGGTGAATGTACTTGTGCTTCCTTGTCAACATGTCTTTTAAAAACTTTGAGTAGAGTGGCATTTGTTGCAAAGCTTCTCCAAATGGCATAGTTATTTCCAATTTCCTAAAAATATCTAGGAATCTCGCCAGGTGGCATTCCTTATCTTTCTTGGAAGGTACCAAAGGGTATGGCACTTCCTTTCCCTCATCTAAAGTGGTTTCTTTACTTTTTTTCTCTTGCTTTTTCACTCTTACTCTTTTCTTCTTCTTTATTTTTTTCAACTTTTTGTTTTTCTTCTTTTTCTTTTTGTTTTCCTCCCTCATTTCTTTTTCATTTTCTTTTATTTCTTCCCTTCCAACAATTATTGGTTTTTTTCTCCACTGACTCCTCTCATCTCTTACCTTTTTCTTTTTTTTATTAGTAGTGTCCTTCAAAGCAACAACATCCCTATCCTCAGCCGCCACAAGCTTCATACTTCTTGTTATAACAACTTTGCACTCTTCCTTGGGATTCTTCTCGATATTTGCTCCAAAGCTGCTGGATGACTTCTCAGCTAACTGCTTGGCCAGTTGACCCACCTGGATCTCAAGATTTTTCAGGGCTGACTCAATACTCTTATGGTTGGACATGGTCAGTTGCATAAACTGAGCTAGTGTCTCCTCTAGTTTGGTGGTCATCTGAAAAATATTTGGCCCTTGTTGAGGTGGCCTGTTGGAAAGTCCACCCTGGTCCTTATTGAATTGATTGCCAGGGTGTGATCTCCATTGCCCTTGCTGATTATAGGGACCTTGCTGGAACCCCGAAAATCCTCCTTGGTTGTATCCTTGTCTCTGTTGATTTCCCATGTAATGAACTTCTTGAGTGTGCTCTTTAATGGGAATGCAATGACCTAATTCATGAGCCTTACCACAAATGGTACAACCTATAACTTGCAAAACAGAAGAATGTGAAAGGTGACCGGTAGACAGTTTCATTGGCAACTTACCAAGTGTTTCTGTTAAGATCTCAAGTTGCTTAGAAATCAACTTATTTTGTGCCAAGAAAGCATCTTATGATGATAACTCCAACAAGCTTTTCTTGGTGGGTTGATGCACTCTATCTCACAGAATGGCATGATTACTAGTGTCATACCCTAATTTCGTTCGGGGACCATTGTTTGATGGCCTGCAACCTTCGCTTGACCGCCTCGAGGTACTTAACATCCATCGTTAGGTAATTCGCAAAGTCTCGCGACATTCCGGAAGTCAAAAAGAAGCATTGTTGCGCAATCCGTAAAGTTCCACAACATTTCGGAAGTCAAGAAGAGCCTTGTTGCGTAATTCGTAAAGTTTCACAACATTTCGGAAAGGAAATGGGTGTTGTTACGTAATCCGTAAAGTTCCGTAACGTTTCAGGAAGATACCAGTAAAAAAAACACGAAAATGGGGTGTGTGTAAATAAACAGGAGTGCATTTAGCAAAGGGGGGTGAACTTATCAAGATCCTCCACGTTTTAGTTGAAAATGGTTTCCGGAGCTTCCGGGGCTTTCGTAATGCTTCCGTAAAATTCCTAAAACTTTGAGTAAGCCTATTTCACTTAATATTGGTGAAAGAAAAGAGGAAAGAGAGGGAAATCAAGTCCTATATGCTTGCTAAAGGCTTTCATAATGCTTTCGTAAAATTCCTAAAACCCTAAATAAACATATTTCACTTAATATGGGTGAGCAGGAAGAGAAAAAAAAGAAGAAAGTCAAGTCCTATATGCTTCCGTAACTTTTCCGTAAATTACGAAAGAAGGGGGGTGAACTTATCAATATGGGGGTGCAAATAGAAATTTTCAAATTTTCGAATCTGGACCCTTCCAGAATATTTTCGAAGCAGGGTTGCTTCTGGAGGAAGCAACCCAGCTCGCCTGGGTGAGCTGGGCGGCAACCTCCTCCCCCCTTTTCCTATAAATAGGCGAAGGGAGGCTGTTCTAAATATCCCTAACCCCCCTTGGCTATGCATTTAAGCTGTTTTGGGTGAACAAAATTGTTTCCGTGAAGAAAATCCAAGCCGAGGTGCTTCCGTAACGCTTCTGAGACGTTTCCGTGAGCAAATCCGTGAAGGTTTTCTGTCGTTCTTCACCGTTCTTCATCCGTTCTTCGTTCTTCAACGGGTAAGTTTTCGAATCTGAGACATTCAATTCATTTCTTGTTTTTTTGGCTTTCATCTTTATTTCGTTCACTTTCGGTTTCTTTTCTTCCATTTTTAACGAGGTTTAACCGATCGTTTAAGCCGTTATCTCGCCTAATAAATGATAAAATGAATTTCAATCATCATTTGTGTTGTAATCTCGTTTAATCACTGTTAAAACAAAATCTAATCGATCGTTCAAGCTGTAACCTCGGTTAAACAAAAAAAAAGCAAAATAGTAATAAAATAATCAAAATATCTTGAAAAATAATAATAAAATAATCAAAATATCTTTGAATAAAATAAATCAAAAAAATCAATCGGACATTTTTCTTTGGAAGTATCCTTGGATCAATTGACTAATAACCAAAGTGAAACTAAGGCTAAAATCAACTCACAAATCAAGCTTTGTCCGCAAAAATCACTAAAAACCGTTTTAAGGTCCAACGCCTTAAACGGTCCTCTTTGCTTTTATCGGTTAACATGGACCGTTCAAAAGCATAAAATCAACATGTAACTTTACCGCTTTTGCAAGAACTACGTAGGTCTGAGTTCCTCATCGCAATTGAGGATACGTAGGAGCAAAAGCCCTGCTTTTGTCGACCACCCCAAGAGATCGTTAATGGTCCAACGCCTTAACGTTTCTCTCCTTTCAAAAAGCAAGAGATCGTTAAATGGTCCAATGCCTTAAACGACTTTTGCTCGGTCAAAATATATCTTGCAAAAGATAAAAACAACTTAACCAACGTTCAGTTCTCAAAGAACTACGTAGGTCTGATTTCCTTATCACAATTGAGGAATACGTAGGAGCAAGAGAAACACCCTTGTCGACCACAAAAAGGTAAAAAAACATAAAAAAGCATAAAAACACAAAGAGACATAAAAAAGGGAAAATAAAACATTTTGAAGTCATATTTGCACACTTGATTAAAGGCTGTTGTCCCTTGTGACGGACGCGTGGGGTGCTAATACCTTCCCCGTGCGTAAATACAACTCCCGAACCTTTCACACTTAAAGTTCATACACCATACCCTTTCCGGTTTTTCCGACATTTTCCTCCAATAAACGTTGGTGGCGACTCCGTGCAATTTCCTTTCATGGAAGACACTCCCGTGAGCCCTCGCGTCGCCCTCCCGCCGAAGGGCAGGTTGCGACAGTTGGCGACTCCACTGGGGACTGTTTTTAGAGAGTTAGGCCAATCAATCAGTGTGCATTCCTTAGCATGACTTCTCCTTTGTTCCTTTTTCATTATTTTTTTCCTTATGTTCTTGTATATATAAACTCTTTGATGCTTTTAGTGTGTTTTTGAAATGTGTGCATGAGATAGATATTTATTCATTTGATGCACACAAACACCAACACTATTTGCACACACGGGGAGTTGAAAAGGGACCCTATACCCGGGTCCATGGGAACATAAGGAGTGGAGGTGAATCTGTGGTCATGCTGGGTCTTCGACTTGCTTGATAACAGCGAACCCTCTTCTAGAGTTTTTCTCTCTGATAACATATTGTTGATGGTAGTCCCTACTGCCGTAATATGTTTTTTCGAAGGGAATGATACCTCTAGAAACCATCAAGAGAGATATGACCACCTTGGGAATTATCACTAAAAGCCTTTTAGTTCCTCCCGTTTAGGTCCCTAAAATGGGGGCACGAAGCAAACACGCTGCGTGCCTTTTAAACACTGCCATGCATATAACCTAAATGTCATGTATGCCTTTGCTGTATGATTATTTGTGGATATTGCCATACTGTGTACATCCCCGTGTTATGCTTTTGCGCATCTGCATCATGTTGTCATGCACGCATTGTATGTTGTTCTTGTATTTTGTCATAGGAAGCCGGAAGATCCATATCACCTTCTTAACTACACACATGGGGCACTGCACCCCCAAATGTGCAAGTAAGAAGAGATGATTTTCCGGCCTCTCGTGTCCGTAAATGCATTCATATCATGCATCGCATAAGCATCTCTTCATGACATCATAATGAACATATCGTTCCTGCATTTGTCCATTATCATATTCTCGCATCACATTTTGCATGAGTCATTGCATCATCATGCATATGCGTTCAACATACTTTTTGTTCTACAAACTGCATACCTTTTGTTTTCATGTTTACTCATGCATGATCCTTGCATTTTCGTCCGCAAAACAAAAACAAAAAAGAAAGCATGAAAATGCACGCTGCATTCTTAGTTGCATATGTTCGGTACCATGAGCCAACCATGTTGGGATCATAAACCCGTTTCACTTAAAAAAAAAATGATTGAACATGGTACCTCATGCATGGTTAACTAAGAAAAGATGTTTCTTCGGGCATCTCAATTTCATAATTACATTTGCCATGCATAGCTTAAGTATGCTCGAGCCATTCATCTTTGTGAAATGTTGTCAAATTATTGGCAATTGAAATTGCCATTCCTTGGGTTATAGGGTTGAACCAAATGCGTGGTTAACTAGGAAATGATGTCTCTTCGGGCATCTCAAATCTCATAATTACATTTTCCATGCATAGCATGTGTATTCCCGAGTCTTTCATCCCTATGAAATGTTGTTGAAGTATTGGCGATCAGAATTGCCATTCCTTGGATTATAGGGTTGAACCAAACTCATGTTTTTACGAAAAAGGTTCATGAAGTCAAGTTGAAGTATGGAAGTAACCATCTTGCAAAAATTGGGGCAAAAGATGGATCGAGTTACATCACTGCTTCGTCTACTGCCAAACACATTTAGGACTGTTGATGCCCTTGTTACTTCCAGTTTCACCTTGACGAAGGTGTCATGGACCATGTTGAAAATCAAAATTGATTCAACCCTATGTCCTGCGTAAAATTTCACAATACTTCAACTGTGTGTCATTCGCATACATCCATGCTTTTCATTAGTTGCCTTGCTCATTGCATTCTTTCCTTGAAAAAAAATGAACTTAATCATTGTTATAAAAAAGAAAAGAACACGCTTTACGGTGCCCTTACCGAGCCCGTGCTAGAGCTAGAGTAATGGGTGAGGTGCAAGAGCAATGAAGGCCGACATGAAGGCATTGAAAGAGCAAATGACCATAATGATGGAGGCCATGATGAGCATAAAGGAGATAATGGAGGTCAATGTGGTTGCAGTTGCTGCTGCCAGCGCTGTTGCTAAGGTGAACCCGACGCCCCCATCTGGCCTCAAACAAATGAATCCTCCAACCTTAGGTATGGTAGGCAAAGATTTGGGAAGTACGGGCGGCCCCCATTATGTGCAAATTCAAAACAAGCATGCCTTCTCGCCATATGGCTTGCCTCCTAACTATACACCACCCAATGTGGCATACACTCCCAATGAGAATGTCAATAACTCCACTACTATACTCATTAAGAGCCAACAACCTCAATCTGATCATGCACATGTCTCTTGACCCGTGGGGGAGACACATGAAATTCCCCACCACAATCTAGTCGACTTTGAGCCTTGCCTCGGATATGCCATTGAACGGCAAGCAGTTGGTGGTGTACCCCTGCAAAACACTTTGGAGGACCCTCAATTTTGCCCCCAACCACAACCCTTGCATTCCACAGTAGGTAAAATCCCTCCTATTATGGAAGGAATGGGAAAATTTGGATCATCTAGAGAAAAGGCTCAGGGTTGTTGAAGGAGGCAGAGATTATGCCTTTACTGAAGTAGAAGAGTTGTTCCTAGTACCCAAACATGGTCATTCCCAAGTTCAAGGTGTCGGACTTTGACAAGTACAAGGGGACTACTTGCCCCAAGAACCATCTAAAGATGTATTGTCGAAAGATGGGGGCATACGCAAAAGATGAGAAACTACTGATACATTTCTTCCAAGAAAGTCTCACTAGGGTAGCTGTTACCTGGTACACTAACTTGGAACCTTCTCGAGTCCATTCTTGGAAAGACCTAATGGTTGCCTTCGTTAGGTAGTATCGGTACAATTCTAATATGGCTCCGGATAGGATGACACTACAGAGCATATGCAAGAGGGGGCACGGATCTTTCAAAGAATATGCCTAAAGGTGGAGAGACTTGGCAACTCAAGTGGCACCTCCAACGGCGGAGAAAGAGATGATCACAATAATAGTAGACACATTACCAGTGTTTTACTATGAAAAAAATGGTGGGGTATGAACCTTCAAGCTTTGCGGATTTGGTCTTCACCGATGAAAGGATCGAAGTGGGTCTGAAAAGAGGTAAATTTAATCATCTTGCTTGGACGAATGAGAAAACTGGGGCAAAGGAAGAGGGTGAGAATGAGGGAGAAACCCATGCTGTGACTGCCATTCCTATACGACCAAGTTTCTCCACCAACCCAACAATGTCATTACTCAGCCAATAACAACTTTTCTCCTTACCCACCACCCAGTTATCCACAAAGGCCATCCCTAAATCAACCACAAAACCCACCTACCACACAACCAATGCTAAACACCACCCTTAGCACGAACCAAAACACCAACCAAGGAAGGAATTTTGCAGCAAAAAGCCTATAGAATTCACCCCAATTCTGGTGTCCTATGCTAACTTGCTCCCTTATCTACTTGATATTGCAATGGTAGCCATAACCTATGCCAGGTTTCCTCAACCTCCATATTTCTGAGGATACGACTCGAACGCATTATGTGCATATCATGGAGGACTTCAGGGACATTCCATTGAGCACTGCATGACCCTGAAGCATAAGGTGCAAGGTTTAATTGATGTGGGCTGGCTAAAATTTGAGGAGAATCACTTATTGAATCCTAACATTGACAAGCGACACCATACATGGGGCAATTTTGAAGGTTGTTATTAGATGTCTCTAATGACTCATCAGGATTTTTCAAGTTTATGCCATTATTGTAAACCACAGTTACAATGTTAAATAAAATGGATAAATTTGACATCTTTGTCCCTCATCCTCTTGTAATTACATCTTTTCTTCCACTGGAATGTGGGTGCAAGCCATTGGTTTGTTTGCTCAAGCGACATGCGCTCCTGAGTTTGGACTTCCAAGACCGTTCAATTAGAAATTACTCATCCTACACATTTGGTGAGGATGTCGTAAACGACGAGTAAAGCAAAAAAAGTTCAAAAAGAAAAAGGAAAAAAACATTTGATTGACTGTGTTTTCAAGTAAAATATAGACGTTCATGTGACGCCATTTTATCATTCCGAAAAGTTTGTCCTTTTTAGAGAGAAGTGAGTTATCAAGAATATGAGTCATTTGACTTAATCCGACAACTGGAAAAATCCTTCAACTATTTCTCGTCCTTGGAAAATTCTTTTTCGAGAATCAAACCGCCTCTTTCATTCTTCCTTGCTACAAGGTTGTGAAAACAAAACAACGATGGATACCTCAGAGCCCTACACTGGGGCAATGAAAGACACCGTGCATAAACCTCAAGCGAACCTAGGGGCAGATTAGAAGTCCTCACCTAATAGGTTCCCTACTACAAGGTCATGATGAAAGACAACAATTGGTACCTCAAAGCCTTACACTGGGGAAATGAAAGGCACCATGCATAAACCTCAAGTGAACATAGACGCAGATTAGAAGTCCTCACCCAATAGGTTTCCTGCTACAAGGTCATGATGAAAGACAACGATTGGTACCTCAAAGCCTTACACTGGGGAAATGAGGGGCACCGTGCATGAGCCTCAGAAAAACCTAGGGGCAGATCAAAAGTTCTCACCCGTCGATGTTTTTAAACAAAAAAATCGGGGATAAACCCTGGGATCTCAATGGATTGATTAAACGGCTCCATCAAAGTCACTCCCAAAATTATCAAGTGAGTAAATCAAATAAGAAATACAATCTAAGGGAGTTCCAGGAGAGATTTGCAAAAGATAGGATAAGGTTGCATGAATTATCACCTCTTTCAAAAGGACAGTCAATCTGTGTTTCCCAAAAAATTCAAATCAAAATCAAAATCATAAAATAGGGAAAGAATGTCATGAACATTGTACAAACTTTCCATTGCATTGCATTGTTGCATACGAAGACCGCATTTGTCGCATTTCAAGACAAAGGTTGCATACATCTGCATCCCTAAAAATGATGTTAACTGTATAGATTTCCTACATCTAATGTCCAATCTTTTTGAATTTGGGATGACTGGCCCTCTCAATGAGTCAATCTCTTGCTTTCTCATAAGGGTGGAACCTTGGGTACTAGTACCCTCACCTTCAGAGGACTACACGTCCTCGCCATCAAAGGGCTGCACGCCCTCGCCAAGGGAGGACTACACGTCCTCGCCATCAGAGGGCTGCACGCCCTCGTCATCAGAGGGTTGCACGCCCTCGCCTTCAGAGGGCTACACGTCCTCACCTTCAGATGACTACACGTCCTCGCCTTCAGAGGACCACACGTCCTCACCATCAGAGGGTTGCACGCCCTCTCCTTCAGAGGACTACATGTCCTCACCTTCAGAGGAGTACACATCCTCCCCTTAAGAGAACTACATGTCCTCGCCTTCTGAGGACTGGACGTCCTCACCTTCAAAGGGCTACACGCTCTCATCTTCAGAGGACTACACGACCTCGCCTTCAGAGGACTACACGTCATCGCCATCAGAGGACTTCACGTCCTCGTCATCTGAGGGTTCCACGCCTTCGCCTTCAGAGGACTACACGTCCTCACCTTAAGAGGACCACACGTCCTCGCCATCAGGGGACCACACGTCCTCGCCATCAGAGGCTTGCACGCCCTCGCCTTCAGAGGACTACACGTCCTCGCCTTCAGAGGAATGGACGTTCTCATCTTCAGAGGGCTACACGCCCTCACCTTTAGCGGACCACACGTCCTCCCCTTCAGAGGACTGGACGTCCTGACCTTAAGAGGGCTACACGCCCTCATTTTTAGAGGACTACACCTCCTCCCCTATAGAGGACTACACGTCCTCGCCTTCAGAGGAATGGACGTTCTCATCTTTAGAGGACTACATGTCCTCGACTTCAGAGGACTATAGGTCTTTGCCATCAGAGGACTACACGTCCTCACCTTCAGAAACCTACACGCCCTCGCCTTCAGAGGACTACACGTCCTCCCCTTCAGAGGACTACACGTCCTCGCCTTCACAGGAATGGACGTCCTGACCTTAAGAGGGCTACACGCCCTCAACTTCAGAGGACTATACGTCCTCCCTTTCAGAAGGCTACACGTCATCGCCTTTAGAGGGATACACGCCCTCATTTTTAGAGGACTACACGTCCTCACCTTCAGGGGGCTACACGCCCTCACCTTCAAAGGGCTACACGTCCTCGCCATTAGAGGGCTGCATGTCCTCACCATCAGGGGACTACACGTCCTTGACATCAGAGGACTACACGTCCTTCCCTTCAGAGGACTACACCTCCTCGCCTTCAGAGGACTACAAGTCCTCACCTTCAGTGGACTACATGTCCTCGCCTTCAGAGGACTATAGGTCTTTGCCTTTAGCGGACTACACGTCCTCACCTTCAGAAAGCTACACGCCCTGGCCTTCAGAGGACTATATGTCCACACCTTCAGAGGACTACACGTCCACACCTTCAGAGGACTACACGTCCTCCCCTTCAGAGGACTACACGTCCACACCTTCAGAGGACTACACGTCCTCCCCTTCAGAGGACTACACGTCCTCCCCTTCAGAGGACTGGACGTCCAGACCTTAAGAGGGCTACATGCCCTCACCTTAAGAGGACTACACGTCCTCGCCATCAGGGGACCACACGTCCTCGCCATCAGAGGCTTCCACACCCTCGCCTTCAGAGGACTACACGTCCTCCGCTTCAGAGGACTACACGTCCTCGCCTTCAAAGGACTGGACGTTCTCACCTTAAGAGAGCTACATGCCCTCACCTTTAGAGGACCACACGTCCTCCCTTTCTAAGGACTAAACGTCCTCGTCCTCAGAGGACTGACGTCCTGACCTTCAGAAGGCTACACGCCCTCACCTTCAGAGGACTATACGTCCTCTCTTTAAGAGGACCACACGTCCTCGCCATCAGAGGGCTACACGCCCTCACTTTCAGAGGACTATACGTCCTCCCTTTCAGAGGGCTACACGCCCTCGCCTTTAGAAGGCTACTCGCCCTCATTTTTAGAGGAGAACACGTCGTCAGCTTCAGAGGGCTACACGTCCTCGCCATCAGAGGGCTGCATGCCCTCACCATTAGAGGACTACACATCCTCGCCATCAGAGGACTACACATCCTCACCATCAGAGGCCTACACGTCCTTGCCTTCAGAGGACTACACGTCCTCGCCTTCAGAGGACTACAAGTCCTCACCTTCAGAGGACTACATGTCCTCACCTTCAGAGGACTATAGGTCTTCGCCTTTAGAGGACTACACGTCCTCACCATTAGAATGCTACACGCCCTCGCCTTCAGAGGACTATACGTCCTCGCCTTCAGATGGCTGTACGCCTTCACCTTTAGAGGACTAGACATCCTCCCCCTCAGAGGGCTATGTGTCCTCATATTCAGAGGACCACATGTTCTCGCCATCAGGGGGCTGCTGATGTGCCATCATTTTCTTCTATTTTCTAAACCCTTTTTGCACCATTTTAATTATTGATTGGTCTTAATTGTCAATTAATTAGGCAGTTTTATTATTTGGGCTCATTTAGCTAATTTGATGTTTTTAATCTAATTTCAGGAATTAATGAAACATTGGGCTTAATCCGGATTTTGGTTGTGGACTTGAAAAGGGCAAATAAAGCAGCGCTTACCTTAGTTAATTTCTAATTAGGAAATTTCACAATTTTATTTTATGTTGTTCAGTGTTTATTTCGTTTTGGGCCTGAGTATTGTAATAGGGCCCAGTGACTTTGAGTGACTCTTTTTAAATAGCTGCCTTGGGATTCGTGAGGGCATTCTGTGGCGTCCCTAAATTAATGACTGGTTTGATAGTAATGATTTAAATAACGAAAACCATGGTAATTTTTTTTTTCTTCTTTTTCTTTTTCATTTCTTTCTCTTTTCACCATAACTAGGTTTAGAAGGAAAATCCCCACTATAGAGTCCTGAAGGGCCAGTTCACAACTCTATTCGGAGTCATTTCTTTCTTACCGCTCATAATCTCTAAACTATTTTGCTGTTTCAAAAGGGAGAATGTACCAGCCATTACTTTAGGTCGTCATAAAATACGGTCGATAAACTCTTTTACAAATAAAGTTGCTAATGCTTTCTTTTCAAATAACAAGATTGATCATAAATGCATTGATCATTTAAAGCTGTCCAAAATATGGGAGTTTTACAAAATACATAGTGTCATCCAGAGCAAAGGTGTCCACAGTGGTGGCTTCAGCCACATATATACAATCATCAAATTCCTATACAAAAGGTCTACCCATACAAAAACAAAAGAGTAAACCTAACAGTCAATCCTAGATACACCCACCCTCAAAAAGTATATAAAACTAGTCCATGGAACTGTCCACTATGATGAAGAGCCTCCACTGGTCGCCATCTCTCTCGGGCCACTATCCTCCGTAGAGTCTGCCTCAGATGCCGAC
Source organism: Glycine max (assembly GCF_000004515.6). NCBI lineage: Eukaryota > Viridiplantae > Streptophyta > Magnoliopsida > Fabales > Fabaceae > Glycine > Glycine max. The sequence goes on along the minus strand of NC_038255.2, from coordinate 16,763,159 downwards.
ATGACTTCCTCGGGAGAATCCACCTCAGGAAGTGGGTCCTCAGCGTCCTCTAGAAAGTCAAGAGCATCCATAGCAGGCTCAGGAGGTAGCTCCTCAGGATCCTCCTCAGGGTCTTCCTCAGATGACATCACCTCGATCACTTGGACTGGCTCCACTAGACGATATGGTGTAGGCGTGGGTAGTATCCACTCCACAGTGCGCTGAAGCGTACGCGCCGGTTCATCTGCACTTTCTCCAACCAAAAGTCACATTTCGACAATTTGGCGAACAACTTCCTATCCCTCAGGATATGCAACACAATCCTCAAGTGCTTCTCATGCTCCTCCTTATTCCTCGAATACACTAGGATATCATCAATGAACACAACCACGAACTGATCCAAGTAATCATGGAATATACGGTTCATATAATCCATGAAAATAGCCGGAGCATTAGTCACTCCAAATGGCATGACTAAATACTCGTAGTGCCCATACCGAGTCCGAAATGCAGTCTTTGGGATATCTTCCTTCTTAACTCGGATTTGATGATACCCCGATCGCAAATCTATCTTCGAAAATACCGTCGCTCCCCTCAATTGGTCAATCAGATCATCTATCCTTGGTAGAGGATATTTGTTCTTGATAGTGACCCTGTTTAACTGCCGGTAGTCTACACACATTCTCATACTTCCATCCTTCTTTTTAACCAACAAGACTGGCGCTCCCCACGGTGA
>NC_038255.2:16747032-16762330 GCF_000004515.6 Glycine max | reverse complement strand
CACCAAGTCAATAATGAATTCCCACTTCTCTCTCAGGTGGTAATTCACAAATGTCGTCAGGAAAAACTTCTGGAAATTGTGACACCACCGGTATACAACTAACTTCAGCGTCCTCTTCCACATTCATGGAGAACAACACCATGTAAGTTCGAACATCCCCCGTTCCTTCGTTGGCCGCATCCCTTTTCAATGATTCACTTGGAACTACATCTCCACCAAACACTAGCATCTTCTCCTTGCAGTCTAGAAAGATATGGTTAGTAGATAACCAATCCATCCCCAAGATCACATCTAGGTGAGCTAAAGGTAGGCAAATCAAGTCCGCCATAAAAGATCGACCCTCAACAATTATAGGACACTTTAAACACACCCGAGAGGTGGTTACAGGCTCACTCGTCGGAGTAGACACCACCATATCATATGGTAACTCCGTCACACATAACCCCAACCTCTCCACACATGCATGAGATATGAAAGAATGCGTGGCACCTGAATCATAAAGTACATCTAGTAGTTTATCAGCAATCAAACACTTACCCTGTATCAAATCGTCGGAGGCAGCCGCTTCTGAACCACTCATAGCAAACACCCGAGAGGGTACTTTTGGTCTTCCACCACTAGTGTTGTTGTTGCTAACATTACCGCTCCTTGTGGAATTAGTGGGTCCACGATTGACGGTGTTGGAATTGGCAGTCACCGTCGGTCTCCCGGTCACCCTACACTCTCGAGCATAATGGCCAACCTTGCCACACACATAACAACGGTTCTCCTGTGTCTGCTGGAGCTGTGGGCAATTCCTCTTAAGATGCGGTCCCCCACACTGAAAGCACCGTACCCCGGTCCCCCTTGACTGGCTCATATTAGAGGTAGCCATGGGTTGCTTCCCCTTGTTGCTAGCATATGGCTTCATCCTCTTGTTACTATTCCCCCTAAAAGGATGGTTTCTCTGAGGTCCTCCAACGCCTCTAGTTTGCCTCTCCTTCATCTTGTCCTAAAAAATCCTGCATTTTGTTACCAGCTGGTTAAAATCCGTGATCTGCATATAACTAACCGCTTGTTGGATCTCCAACCGAAGCCCATTCTCAAACGGAGCACATAAATCTTCCTCATTCCGAGCATCTTGGTATTGGGGCCAATACTGCAGAAGCTCATTAAACTTAGTCGTGTACTCCCCAACAGACATGTTTCTTTGCTTCAAATCCAGAAATTCCCTCGCCTTCTGCTTCCTGAGATCTCGCGGAAAGTAATTCTCCAGGAATTTGTCCTTGAAGGCATTCCAAGGAATCACGCCTCCAGGTGCAACAAATGAAGGCTTCACGAACTTCCACCAATTCTCGGCCTCTCCTTGGAGCATAAATGTCGCATAAAGGACCTTATGCTCCTCAAGGCAACCCATCGCCTCGAAAATCTTCTCCGTCTCAGCTAACCACAACCTAGCACCTTCCGGATCATAGTCTCCACTGAACTTTGGCGGGTGGTTCTTACGGAAAGCCATGAGTCCCCGATACTCCGCCGGCTCCACATCACGTTCCTGCACTAGAGTTTCCAGCACAACTGTGATGCGGTCAAGGACATCACGTTTCTGATCCCTACCACGTCCTGCCATACTTAACCTATAGGGAAGCTATTAGTACCCAAGAAATCCTAATGAGAGAGAGTACCACACAGGCTATGACAGTTATAACAACATCCTTCTCTTTATACATACTTATACACGCAACAATCCTATGAATCAGTCACACATCCATGCTCAAGACAAGAAGGCAGAAATACACACAATGTGTGACTTAACGTCACTCCCCGAAACCTACTTCCAAGTTTCAGAGATACACAGCATTCACACAGCAAGACCATAACAGGTTCACTAGAATCCAACTTTTGCTATGATACCACCAATTGTGGCGTCCCTAAATTAATGACTGGTTTGATAGTAATGATTTAAATACCAAAAACCATGGTAAATTTTTTTTTTCTTCTTTTTCTTTTTCATTTCTTTCTCTTTTCACCATAACTAGGTTTAGAAGGAAAATCCCCACTATAGAGTCCTGAATGGCCAATTCACAACTCTATTCGGAGTCATTTCTTTCTTACCGCTCATAATCTCTAAACTATTTTGCTGTTTCAAAAGGGAGAATGTACCAGCCATTACTTTAGGTCATCACGTGAAAATAAAAGAATAAAATACGGTCGATAAACTCTTTTACATATAAAGTTGCTAATGCTTTCTTTTCAAATAACAAGATTGATCATAAATGCATTCATCATTTAAAGCTGTCCAAAATATGGGAGTTTTACAAAATACATAGTGTCATCCAGAGCAAAGGTGTCCACAGTGGTGGCTTCAGCCACATGTATACAATCATCAAATTCCTATACAACAGGTCTACCCATACAAAAACAAAAGAGTAAACCTAACAGTCAGTCCTAGATACACCCACCCTCAAAAAGTATACAAAACTAGTCCATGGAACTGTCCACTATGATGAAGAGCCTCCACTGGTCGCCATCTCTCTCGGGCCACTATCCTCCGTAGAGTCTGCCTCAGATGTCGACATGACTTCCTCGGGAGAATCCACCTCAGGAAGTGGGTCCTCAGCGTCCTCTAGAAAGTCAAGAGCATCCATAGCAGGCTCAGGAGGTAGCTCCTCGGGATCCTCCTCAGGGTCTTCCTCGGATGACGTCACCTCGATCACTTGGACTGGCTCCACTAGACGATATGGTGTAGGCGTGGGTAGTATCCACTCCACAGTGCGCTGAAGCGTACGCGTCGGTTCATCTGGATGCACCAATGAAGTAACCGTAAATCGAATAGTGCCCCGAAATCGGCACCTCATGTTGCCTTCGAGGGTCTCCCAGGCTCTCTCTAGGCACTCCATCTCTACTCGATCATGGATTAGCTGCGCCGCCATCACGATCTACAAGGAAGAAAAGAAAGGGGTAGACTCTTTCACAAGAATCTAACTATACCGCAACACAATGCTTCTCATAACCATTACATGCAAGTAAAAGGGGTATCTTAAGGCTTTTCATCTCTGGTAATCGATTACACAGCCTTGGTAATCGATTACCAGAGGCCAAACTTGAATCACACAGCTTCAAAACATGAAAACCTGAAATAGGCACTGTGTAATTGATTACACATACCTGGTAATCGATTACCAGTGACCCATTCCTCTGTGTAATTGATTACACCCCCTTGGTAATCGATTACCAGAAGCCCTCATGGCTTCCTGACCTTGTTTTTAAGCCTGGTAATCGATTACACCCTCTTGGTAATCGATTACCAGAGACCATCTTAGCCTCCTGCCTTCATTTTTAAGCCTTGTAATCGATTACCCACCCTTGGTAATCAATTACCAGAGGCCATAACCCATATATCATACAAGATTCACAGCTGGCCAGCCACCACAAGCCTCCTTGCTTTGTGGTCTTTGTTCCTTTTATCTGTTGACTGCCAGGAGCTCGCCTGCTTAGGTACATCATAGGTTCTCACTGACTGACTATGCCCGGGTTGGGTAGGGATTGGTCAAGCTTGGTTTTGGGCAATAGCACCCCACCTGACGTCCCCAAGGTCTCCTGACCCCCGCGACATATCTCCAGGTACCACTCTGTGGTCAACGAATAAAAGCAGGAAGTTCCACCCTTCTACACTTCCTCATCTCAAGCTTCTAGGATTATGGGGTACCCATCACATGTGGTACTAGGTGGCGGTCGGGCGATGGTGCACAACAAGTTTTCCACATCCACAAAGCGCGCATAAACCCACCATCCCCTATTGCCCACCTCCAATTGAGCTCACGTACTCCCACGTAGCCCATATCCTCGTTTCTCTCAACACCGGGTCCCCATCAATCCTCCCAAGCTTCTCCAACATCCAAGTAATTCAACAATCAAACAACACAAACTATCTTTCGCAACCTACCCTTCGGCGGGAGGACGACGCGTGACTCGCGGGATGCGTGTTCCACGAAAGGAATACGCGCGGAGTCGCCACCAACGTTTATTTGAGGAAAACGTCGGAAAAACCGGAAAAGACGCGATCTACGAACTTTTAAGTGAAAGGTTCGGGAGTTGTATTTACGCGCGGCGAAGGTATTAGCACCCCACACGTCCGTCACAAGGGACGACAGCCTTTAATCGAATGTGCAAACATGACTTTGATTTTTACGTTCCCTTTTATGTCCTTATATCCTTTATACCCTTTTTATATTTTTTCTCTTTTTGTGGTCGACAAGGGTGTTTCCCTTTGCTCCTACGTATTCCTCAATTGGGATGAGAAAATCAGACCTACGTAGTTCTTTCGGAACAAAGTGTTTGGTTAAGTTGTTTTTTATCTTTTTGCAAGATATATTTTGATTGAACAAAAAGGTCATTTGAGGTGTTGGACCATTAAATGATCTTTTGATTTTGAAAGGAGAGAAACGTTAAGGTGTTGGACCATTAACGATCTCTCGGGGTGGTCGACAAAAGCGGGGCTTTTGCTCCTACGTATCCTCAATTGCGATGAGGAAATCAGACCTACGTAGTTCTTGCAAAAGCGGTAAAGTCACATGTTGATTTTATGCTTTTGAACGGTCCATGTTAACCGATAAAAGCAAAGAGGACCGTTTAAGGCGTTGGACCTTAAAACGGTTTTTAGTGATTTTTCGGACAAAACTTGATTTGTGAGTTGATTTTAGTCTTAGTTTCACTTTGATTATTAATCAATTCATTCAAGGAAACTTCCAAAGAAAAACGTCCGATTGATTTTTTTTTTTGATTATTTTATTCAAAGATATTTTGATTATTTTATTATCATTTTTCAAGATATTTTGATTATTTTATTATTATTTTACTTTTTTTGGTTTAACCGAGGTTATAGCGTGAACGATCGGTTATATTTCGTTTTAAAAGTGATTAAATGAGATTACAACACAAATGATCGGTTGAAATTCATTTTATCATTTATTAGGTGAGAAAACGACTTAAATAAACGGTAAAAGCGCGTTAAAGACAGAAGAAAAGAAATCGAAAATGAACGAAATTAAAGTGAAAGTACACAAAACAAGAAATGGATTGAAAGTCTCGGATTCGAAAACTTACCCGTTGAAGAATGAAGAACGAACGAAGAATGGATGAAGAACGGTGAAGAACGACGAAGAACGATGAAGAATTTCCATAGAATCGCTTACGGAAGCGTTACAGAAGCACTTCGACTCGATTTTTCTTCACGAAAACGTGTTTTTTGCCCAAAATAGCCGAAATGCATAGCCAAAGGGGTCTTGAACATTTTGAAACAGCTCCCCCTCCCCTATTTATAGAAAAAAAGGGAGGTGCTTGCCGCCCAAAGACTTAATGAAGAAGATTTCTAAGCGCACCCGAATTACTAAGTTCACCCCCCTTTTCGTATTTTACGGAAAAGTTACGGAAGCCTTACGGAACTGTTTTCGAATTTGATTTTCATCTTTTTTCTCTTCCCTTTCACCAATGTTAAGTGGAATATGCTTACACAAGGTTTTCGGAAATTTTACGGAAGTATTACGGAAGCCGCGGAAGCCCCGAAAACCATTTTTCAAAAACGTGGAGGAGCTTGCCGCCCAGTTGCTTCCTTCTTAAGCAACCCAACTTCCAAAATGTTTTGGAAGGGCTTATATTTGAATTGCTATTTACACCCCTATCTTGATAAGTTCACCCCTTACCTTTTTTGGTGATTCTTTTTTCGTAAAGTTACGGAAACTTACGAATCTCGTAACGATACTTGTTTTCTTTCCGTAATGTTACGGAACCTTGCGGATTACATAATCATCCCCTTTTTGACTTACGGAATGTTACGAAATCTCACTTAATTATGCAACGATGCTTCCATTTGATTTCCGGTGTGTCACGGAAACTTACGGATTGTGCATCAATATTTTTTGGTTTTCCGGCATGTCCTGGAATTTCACAAATTGCCTAATGATGGGTGCCAAGCACCTCACAAGGACCAAAGAAAGGTCGCATGTCATCAAGCAAAGGTCCCCGGACGAAATTAGGGTATGACAGTTGCCCCTCTTTACTTGTCTTTTATTGGAGATAAAAGGAAAGTAAAGACAAGACACTAATTTCGTTCCTCTCGATTTGACGAGAGTCGCGGGTGACCATAAAATCTCCACATGCAAATGACTTGTTGTTCCCGGAATTTCACAAATTGCCTAATGATGGGTGCCAAGCACCTCACAAGGACCAAACAAAGGTCGTATGTCATCAAGCAAAGATCCCCGGACGAAATTAGGGTGTGACACTAATTTCGTTCCTCTCGGTTGACGAGAGTCGCGGGTGACCGTAAAATTTCCGCATGTAAATGACTCGTTGTTCCCCGAGGAACAAAAGGTGCAGAAGACTATGTCAGTCTCTGCATGTCATCGGGCCCGCCGCCTCTGGATGACACAAGGGTGCGGATAACCGTAAGGTATCTCCGTGTGTCATCGGGCCCGCCGCCTCTGGATGACAAAAGGGTGCGGATAACCGTAAGGTATCTCCGCGTGTCATCGGGCCCGCCGCCTCTAGATGACACAAGGGTGCAGAATGACCAAATTTTGTCTCTGCGTGTCATCGGGCCCGCCGCCTCTGGATGACACAAGGGTGCGGATAACCGTAAGGTATCTCCGCGTGTCATCGGGCCCGCCGCCTCTGGATGACAAAAGGGTGCGGATAACCGTAAAGTATCTCCACGTGTCATCGGGCCCGCCGCCTCTGGATGACACAAGGGTGCAGAATGACCAAATTTTGTCTCTGCGTGTCATCGGGCCCGCCGCCTCTGGATGACAAAAGGGTGCGGATAACCGTAAGGTATCTCCGCGTGTCATCGGGTCCGCCGCCTCTTGATGACACAAGGGTGCAGAATGACCAAATTTTGTCTCTGCGTGTCATCGGGCCCGCCGCCTCTAGATGACAAAAGGGTGCGGATAACCGTAAGGTATCTCCGCGTGTCATCGGGCCCGCCGCCTCTGGATGACACAAGGGTGCATGTCACATGACCTCAGGGTCAGTATGACAAAGATTATGGGGCGGCCGACAAAAGCAAGGCTCTTGCTCCTACGTATCCTCCAATGAGGAACTCAGACCTACGTAGTTCTAGATAACTTGTGAGACTTGAAAAAGTCTCCACCAGAAGATGCCTACATCTCCGGAAAGGGCGCAGATGACCATATTGGCCTCTGCTTATCAATCACACTCGAGGTGCGGATAACCGTAAGGTGTCTTCGCGGGCTACCAGCTCTTGGGTCATGGTAACAGAAAGCGGTGCGGTCGACAAAAGCGAGGCTTTTGCTCCTACGTATCCTCCCATGAGGAACTCAGACCTACGTAGTTCTTGATAACTTGTGAGACTTGAAAAAGTCTCGGTGTTTTCTCCACTAAAATGCAAACATGCTTTAGCAAAGAGACAAATATTCCAACTGATTAGAGCAGCATATGCCTTTTTGAGTGAAAAACAATGCGTCTACCGGGGAAGGAGAGTATGCTGATGAAATTTTCTCATAACCATAAATGAGATTTTGGATGTTAGCATTTCGTTTCTAAATGACCATTTAGAGGAAACACTGGGTTCGACAAAAATAGAAGAAAATCACTCAAAGTGTATCAATCTCGCACAGGTAAGTGTTTCATCCTAATTCCGAACCATAGATATGTCATGACTTGACTTTGCAAATTATTTCCTATCAAATCAAAAATTACATGCGTGATCATGGATCAATAGGGCTTCCCTTGGGAATGGGTTCTTTTGGTGGGTTTTTCGGCTTTTGTGTGTTTTTGCCCCTTTTCCTTTTCTGTTTTGGTTTTGCGCGAGGCGAACAAGTCACCGACGCACAGGATTTTGGTTGGTAATCAAAGGGAGAAGACCACTTTAGGTCATGGTTTCCTTTTCTTTCTTTTGTTCATTTGGTGACAATTCTGTATTGTTCAGATATTGTCTGGTCAAAAGACCTTTCTGCACATTTCTTCTAGTTTCTTTGATCAAGAACTTTCTATCCTTCCTTTTTTTACTTTCTCCCATTCTTTGGTTGGGAATTTTCTTTCTTTTCTTTTTGCTTTCTCCCACTCTTTGATTGGGAATTTCCTTTCTTTTCTTTTTGCTTTCTCCCACTCTTTGATTGGGAATTTCCTTTCTTTTCTTTTTGCTTTCTCTTTGATTGGAAATTTTCCTTCTTTCCTTTTTTGCTTCCGAGGGTAAGGATTATAGTGAGTCATGATTTTGGCTCAAGGTTTGTAGAATGGCTAGACATGATACATGTCGGGGTTTGGTTTGGCTCAAGGATAAAAGGGGTGCCCTACATTATTTCCATGACACAAATGCAAAAATGATGATTTGGAAACTTTATGCAAAACTGGTCATGCATGCACCTATGCGGACACTCAAGTGTCAAATTTTTATGGTCATGTGATGCTAGGGCTCAGGATTCATTTCCTCTATTTTAGTCAACCCAATGTTTCCAAAATATGTTCTTTTATCCATTTGTGCATTCATCCAAGTCCATTTCGGGCGTCCGGGAAAATTTCACAGCATTCACCCTTCAGGTGTACACACATTTTTTTTTTCCAAAAACTAGCTATGATCAGCGAATTTTTCTTCAAAGAAAAGTTGGAAGTCATCTCTTTTCAAAAGCATGTTGGTTTTTCAGCTAGACAACTTATTTTTCTTTTTTCTCTCTTTTTTTTCTTCTTTTTTTTTATTTGTTTATTTCTTTTTCTTGTTTGTTTTTTTTTCTTCTTTTTTTTTCATAAGGTATTTTGCTATATACATGCATATCCAAGGTATCTTGCTACCTAAACATACATATATATGTTTTGTAAGGTATTTTTGCTATATACATGCATATCCAAGGTATCTTTCTACCTAAACATACATATATATTTTGTGAAGTATTTTTTGTTTACATACATGCATATCTAAGGTATCTTTCTACCTAAACATACATATATATATTTTGTGAAGTGTTTTTTGTTTACATACATGCATATCTAAGGTATTTTTCTACCTAAACATACATATATATATTTTGTGAAGTGTTTTTTTGTTTACATACATGCATATCTAAGGTATTTTCACTACCTAAACATACATATATATGTTTTGTAAGGTATGACTACCTTCCGAGCTTGCGCTTGTTTTATTTAAATTCCCAGGATCATGAGCAACTAGGTGCGTCCTACTATAAAAAGTGATCAAATAGCAGGCAGAAATTTAAAAGGTACTAGGTTGCCTCCTAGTAGCGCTTCTTTAACGACTTGAGCTGGACGCCTTATGACTTGTCGGTCACTGACCTAGTACTTTGCTTACCTTTGGCTTTGGACTTGGTCGCCTATTGGTCGGCCATGTGGTGTAGGCAATACTCAAACCTTTTTGTGGATGAGCAGAGGTGAACTCTAGAGGTGATGGCGGTGCGTCTGTTGCCCGCTGCCGGCCATCGCCAGGCTGCTGTGGTGTTTCGCCCTGCGCCTGCCTGGAGACGCAGAACTTCTTGATGAAAGCTCGATTGGTAGGGGGGACCTGATGACCTTGCTGGGGGCGACAGGCACTCCCTAGAACTATGCCACGACGACATGAACTTTGATGTACCATCATTTTCTTCTATTTTCTAAACCCTTTTTGCACCATTTTAATTATTGATTGGTCTTAATTGTCAATTAATTAGGCAGTTTTATTATTTGGGCCCATTCAGCTAATTTGATGTTTTTAATCTAATTTCATGGAATTAATGAAGCATTGGGCTTGAATCTAGCATTGGGCTTGAATCTAGAATTGGGCTTGGACTTGAAGAGGGCAGACTAATTTATTCTATAAAATTAAATCTTATCTTATCTAGATATTATTTAGATTTGATCTCATCTAGATATTATTTCATCTAGATCTTATCTTATCTTATCTTATCTAGATTTGATTTGATTTTACTTATGGGCTTGGATTTAAAACATATTTGTAAGCTTTGGGGCTGAAAAAAACTATATAACAGCACCAAGGTTCTAGTTGAGGACCCCCTCTCTCCCTCGCGGGAGACTCTCTCTCTCTCTCCTCTCTCTCTTCTATTTTTCGTTTTTAGTTTTAGTCTCTCTTCTCTTTCTCTTTTATTTTCGTTTTTTTTCAATTCCAGTTCAGACTTTTAGTTTTATCAATAAAATTTCATTCTCTATTTGATTAATGGAAGGCTAAGTCAGCAGCGTTGTTTTCCCTTGAGGATCAAGCGCAGTTCTCTTTGAGGTTCTATTATTACTGTTAAATTCTGTTTAGTTTTTCCTCTTCACTAATTACTTTGAATTTGTTGCTTTTAATTCATGCATGCTTAGTGCTTGATTAATTGTCTCTGCGCTTAATTTACGTTCATGCTTAATGATCGTTTATGAGTAATTGGTGTATGTGATGCTTAATCACATAATGAATGCCTTATGTTGAATTTCGCTTAGTAATTTAATTTAGGGTTGGATTAAGTGGTTAAATTGATAAAGGATAAACTCTCGTAACCTAGGATAAGAGACTTGCTTGTGAATCAAGGGGAAGCAACGTGTTTTAATTCTGATATTTTCTAATTCACATATATTCTCTGTTTAATTTACAAAAGCAAACAACCCCCCCCCCCCCATCGTTACTGTTACTGTTACTGCAAGTATATTATGAACATTTGGCTTGTCACTGCTCGTTGGGAAACGACCTAGGATCACTTCCTAGTTACTACATTTTAATGTTTATTTGATTCGGGTACGGCCTCGATCAAATTTGGCGCCGTTGCCGGGGAGCAGTGTCAAAAGGTTCATAATAGCTAGCTATTGTTGTGTGTTTAATCCTTTCGTGTTTTATGTTTAATTGTTAGTATTGTGTTAGTATGTGTGTTAGTGTTGATTAGTTCACTGGTATTGATAACAGACAAATCCAGAATCCATATATCTAGGCTAATTAGACTTGTCAGGTTTTAGCGATTTTAATAAATAGATTTTAGTCCTTATTTTCATTGTCGGTCTTCCTTAGAAGTAGTTATTCCTTATTTTTTACTGTTGGGTTTTAGGAGTAAGTATTTAGATTTAGTAGATTTAGATCTTATTTATTTGAATTTCATAGAAGTAGTTATCTTTATCGCAATTTAAATATTTTATCATATCTTATCTTTAAATTTTTTATCTTATCTTATCTATTATCTTTATCTTTTATCTTCGAATTTTATCTTTAAATATCTTATCTTTTCTTTTATCGTCTAATTTTATCTTTAAATATCTTATCTTTTCTTTACTTTATCTTTAAATATCTTATCTTTTCTTTACCTTATCTTCTATCTTCTATTTTAAATTCTTATCTCTTGCTTTTAAATTGGGTTTGCATTAATCTAAATCCGCCTAGACGCCTACGAGAATGCCAAGTTCTACAAAGAAAAGACCAAGAAGTTCCATGATAGCATGATAGTTAAAAAAGACTTTGTGGTTGGGCAAAAAGTGTTATTGTATAATTCTAGGCTTGGACTCATGAGTGGTAAGTTGAGGTCTAAGTGGATTGGTCCTTTTGTTGTTACTAATGTTTTTCCTTATGGTACAGTTGAGATCAAAAGCGACTCCACAAACAAGAGCTTCAAGGTCAACGGACATCGACTTAAGCCATTCCTCACGAACCCTTCTTTAGTGGACGTAGTGGTGGAAGAGACTTCCTTACTCCACCCTACTCTTCCTCCACCATGACTTAGGGAGTTTTTCTTATCCTATCTCCTTCTTTGCTTTTATTACACTTGTCCGATTCTCTTTGATGATTTAATTGTTTTTAATCTTTTAATTGTGCTACATTGAGGACAATGTGTTGTTTAAGTATGGGGGGGGGGGGGGGGGAGTGTTCTTTGGTTTTGCTAGTTTTGTTGGTTTTGTTAATTTGTTAGTTGTGTTAATTTGTTAATGTTGTTAGTTTCGTCGGATTTTCAGTTTAATATTTTGGGTCAATTTTGTGTGCACGTACGACTTTGCATGTTTTTCTTTGAATTATAGGATATGTTCAAGAAATGGGTAATTGTTTTGAAAATAAAAGTTCTTGACATTTTGTGACTTGAAATCCTTGATTCTTCTCTACATGTCATGATAGTTTTGAAAGCTCAATTTGAAAGTGATGATTTTACCTTTGTGAGAATTTGAGCCATCCATCATTATAATCATTTGGTGTGTTTTGCCCCATTGATTGCTTGCACAATAGCCTTGGCTTGATTCTTGTTGATGCGTCCTAATTCACATGCATATTTGGAAATGATTAAGGCAATTTTGTTCTTATAAGCTTCTAGCCAAATGGACTTACCTTGAATTAATTCCTTTGATAGCCCTTTTTGAGCCTTGTTTCCCTTTCCTTGTTTTGAAGCTCACTACAAGCCTTAAGTGAAAAACCATGATATTACCATATCCTTAAGGAATTTTGGAGCTTTGGAATTGTTTTGGGAATAAGTGTGGGGGGTTTTTGTTTCATTGGACAACTTGTTTTGTTGGCTATGCTTCATGATGTATTTTGGGCCATACTTGATGTACATTGTATATTGGTTAAATGTTGGACATGCTGAATGAAATGTTGTTTCTCAAAGGCTAAAAAAAAAAAAAAAAAAAATTCGAAAAAAATTCGGAAAGAAAAAAAAAAAGAAAAAAGAAAAGCAATAAAGTTGAGTGAATAAGATCTTAAATGGCACAAGAATGATGAAACTCTTGGTTCTACTCTTCATGTTTAATTTTTATCTTTACTTCTTTTTATTTTCTTATTTTTTTCTTAATATGCACTTATTCCCCTTTGCTCCTCTATTCCTTTGGGATTTAGCCACTTATTCCATATTTCTCCATACCTTGTCCTTGGCCCCATTACAACCTTAAAAGACCTTTTGATCCTCATGTGCTTGTGTTTATGGTTGATTGTCAATTTTAGAATCTTGCCAAGTTTATGTGGTGTTTGCTTTCATGGGTGCTTTGAGGGTAAATAGTAGCCTAGACACTTGAGAGATAGAGTGTATATCTTGTGAGGCTTTATCACTTTTCATTCTTGAGCTGATTAACTATTTTGCCATGATTGGGTTGCTTGGATGATTTTCATGAATGTCTTGACTTTTTGGATCTCCTTATGTTAGATGTTACCCATTCTTTTTATTCCTTGATGTTCATTGAGAAATATGTGAATGTTTTTGTTTGTCTCCCTCTGATATCCTTGGATTTTGTTCTTTGTTTCATTTTGCCCAGGAGTGCAAAAGGCTAAGTATGGGGGGTTTTGATGTACCATCATTTTCTTCTATTTTCTAAACCCTTTTTGCACCATTTTAATTATTGATTGGTCTTAATTGTCAATTAATTAGGCAGTTTTATTATTTGGGCCCATTCAGCTAATTTGATGTTTTTAATCTAATTTCAGGGAATTAATGAAGCATTGGGCTTGAATCTAGCATTGGGCTTGAATCTAGAATTGGGCTTGGACTTGAAGAGGGCAGACTAATTTATTCTATAAAATTAAATCTTATCTTATCTAGATATTATTTAGATTTGATCTCATCTAGATATTATTTCATCTAGATCTTATCTTATCTTATCTTATCTAGATTTGATTTGATTTTACTTATGGGCTTGGATTTAAAACATATTTGTAAGCTTTGGGGCTGAAAAAAACTATATAACAGCACCAAGGTTCTAGTTGAGGACCCCCTCTCTCCCTCGCGGGAGACTCTCTCTCTCTCTCTCCTCTCTCTCTTCTATTTTTCATTTTTAGTTTTAGTCTCTCTTCTCTTTCTCTTTTATTTTCGTTTTTTTTTCAATTCCAGTTCAGACTTTTAGTTTTATCAATAAAATTTCATTCTCTATTTGATTAATGGAAGGCTAAGTCCGCAGCGTTGTTTTCCCTTGAGGATCAAGCGCAGTTCTCTTTGAGGTTCTATTATTACTGTTAAATTCTGTTTAGTTTTTCCTCTTCACTAATTACTTTGAATTTGTTGCTTTTAATTCATGCATGCTTAGTGCTTGATTAATTGTCTCTGCGCTTAATTTACGTTCATGCTTAATGATCGTTTATGAGTAATTGGTGTATGTGATGCTTAATCACATAATGAATGCCTTATGTTGAATTTTGCTTAGTAATTTAATTTAGGGTTGGATTAAGTGGTTAAATTGATAAAGGATAAACTCTCGTAACCTAGGATAAGAGACTTGCTTGTGAATCAAGGGGAAGCAACGTGTTTTAATTCTGATATTTTCTAATTCACATATATTCGCTGTTTAATTTACAAAAGCAAACAACCCCCCCCCCCCCCCATCGTTACTGTTACTGTTACTGCAAGTATATTATGAACATTTGGCTTGTCACTGCTCGTTGGGAAACGACCTAGGATCACTTCCTAGTTACTACATTTTAATGTTTATTTGATTCGGGTACGGCCTCGATCAAACTTGCTGGGGGGAACGGGCGCCCTGTAGGGCCGACAGAGGCCCGTAACCAGAGCTGGAAACCCCAGGGCCCTGTTGGACTTCTTCAGGTCCACTGGGTGTCTTTGTGGGTGCGATCCCTGCAAACAATAGATGGTATCAGAAATCAGTTGAACCATATGCATACTTACCCATGTCGGGACGACACAGACCAACTGATACTTTTGCAGGGGGAGATTGGCATTGCGGTCGCTGGGCAGAATGTTGCTAAGTAGCAATGTCATCTATATCTGTGTAAGAGTGGTCATGTTGGTTCGCATGATCCGCACTCGTCTCTTTGCAGCGGCACGGGTGAAATCTTGCCCCGGTATGCATAGTAGCTGTGTGATAGCCTCCCTCTCTGGTTGTGCTCGCATAGTTGGTCGTCCTCCAATATCAGGGGGTGGCCCAGGAACCGTTAAAAGGAAACTACTGGTCCCTTAACCGGGAGTGCAAGTCTTGGTTAAGCATTTAAGGATAGAGGACCTTAAATTCTCTTATGGTGCGGATGTGGAGCACACTGAAAATGAGGACACGTAGCCCTCTAAAGGTGAGGGCGTGCAACCCTCTCAAGGCGAGGATGTATAGTCCTCTGGAGGTGAGGGCGTGTAGTCCTCTCAAGGTGAGGGTGTGCAGCCCTCTGTTGGCGAGGACGTGTAGTCCTCTAAAGGTGAAGGCGTGTAGCCCTCTGTTGGCGAGGACGTGTAGTCCTCTAAAGGTGAGGGCGTGTAGCCCTACGAAGGTAAGGACATGCAGTCCTCTGATGGCGAGGGCGTGTAGCCCTCTGAAGGTGAGGGACGTGTGGTCCTCTAAAGGTGAGGGTGTGTAGCCCTACGAAGGTGAGGACATGTAGTCCTCTGAAGGTGAGGGTAACTAGTACCCAAGGCAAGGGCGAGTA
>NC_038255.2:16072023-16088742 GCF_000004515.6 Glycine max | reverse complement strand
ATTTACTTAGCAAAAGGAAACAGTAAAATCTTAAGGATAAATAGTTAAGAAACTTGTTCATTAGCTGCAAATATCCTTCCCTCCTCAAGTGCAAACTTCTTGCGTAGCCGCTCTTGGTGCTCAGAAAATCCCAAAAACAAATCCCTCTTATTACTAGCTATTTTGAATTCTTTAGTTCCTAAATATACAACCTTCAAATTGTTGCTCGTTCCCCTCTTTGAGAATGAGGAGGATCTTCATAGGACTTCATCTAGTTGATGTTTGTCGGCAGTTTCATCATCCACCACCCTTTTCTTCTGTGCCTTCTCACGTTCATTGTTGTTAAACCCATATTTATGCCTTCTTCCCTTCATGTCTTGTTTTATCACAACTTTAGCTGAATCTCCCATCTTCAGCATAGTTGAATCTCCTGTCTTATTGTCCAATGCCACATTTTGATGGCCAGTATCTCTTTTGTTCGTATGTTCTAATGCTTCAGCTTCACAATGCATAGAGCAATCAGAATTTTCCAGTCATCACCAAAGGCTTCTGCATCAGCGTTGACACTCTCCACCCTCTTTGGTTTATGCTTCTGTGTTTTCTTCCATGCTTCCTCCTTATAATTCTCAGATTTATTGGAGGTCCCACTAGAAGGATCAGCACCAATCCGTGCCTGTTCCTCCTCTAGCAGCTCAATATCTTTTGTTTCACCTTTGCTTTTGAAAACTACACTGTAATTTACAAAACAAAAGTTGAAAGGAAAGATATTGACCTGATAGATGAGGAAGAAGCATAGATTGGTGGTGATCGTTCTAGTGCAACCTCGAATAAAGCTGAGATTTATAACGAGGAGGCACGGAAGAAAACACAGAAGCATAAACCAAAGAGGGTGGAGAGTGTCAGTGCTGATGCAGAAGCCTTTGGTGATCACTGGAAAATTCTGATTGCTTTATGCATTCTGACGCTGAAGCACTAGAACATACGAAGAAAAGAGATACAGGCCATCAAAGTGTGTCATTGGACAATGAGACAGGAGATTCAACTATGCTGAAGATGGGAGATTCAGCTAAAGTTGTGATAAAACAAGACATGTAGGGAAGATAGCATAAATATGGGTTTAACAACAATGAACGTGAGAAGCCAGAGAAGAAAAGGGTGGTGGATGATGAAACTGGCGACAAACATTGTGAATGTATGTATACATGATTTTGATGATGTCAAAAGAAGAATCATACAAGGCTCAATTTGCTTCAATATTAATACAAGATTGTTTCAACAAACAAAGCCTTGATTCAAGATTTCTTCAAGATCAAGCCTTGCCTCACAATGAAAGGTTTCAAGTCATTCAAGGCACATGTAATCGATTACCAATGGTTTGAAAGTGTATAATCGATTACACATCATATGTAATCGATTACCAGAGACTCTGAACGTTGGGAATTCAAATTTTAAATGAAGGGTCACAACTGTTCAAGAAAAACAACTGTGTAATCGATTACACTAATTCTGTAATCGATTACTAGAGAGGATATTCAAGGAATATCACCAACAATCACATCTTATCATTGGGATTTTGAATGGCCATCAAAGGCCTGTATATATGTGTGACTTGGGACGAAATTGAGGAGAGAGTCTTGATTGATCAAAATGTTTTATCCTCTCAAAAGATTGAGAGAGTTTTGCTTGGCAAAAATGTCTTATCCTCTCAAAAGACAATGAGAGAGATTCCAAAAGAACTTCGTTGTCAAATGCTCTCTCAAAAGAAATCCTTGACCAAACACTTGTAAAATCTATAAGGATTCTTACATGATCTTCATTGTAATATTCTTCTCTTGAAGAGAGAATTCTTCTTCCATTCTTCTTATTCAATGAGATTGGTTAAGAGACTGTGAGTCTCTTGTTGTAAAGCATCTGAACACAAGGGATGGGTTGTCCCTGTGTGGTTCAGACTTTGTAAAAGAAATTTACAAAGATAGTGGAAATCTCAAGTGGGTTGCTTGAGTACTAGACGTAGGCACGGGAAGTGGCCGAACCAGTATAAAATTGTGTTTGCATTTTCTCTTCCCTTATCTTATTTATTTTGTTGCAATCAATTGTGTCTTGCATGTTTAAAGAACATTGTTAAATTGATTGTTGTTGCTTCTTCTGCATTCTAAGCCTATCCCTCTTAAGATTATTGAGGCCACAAGGTCCAACAAACATGAGCTGGATGAAGTCCTAAGGAGGAAAATTGAAACAAAAAACCGATGCCTCAAATAGAGAAAAATGTAGTTGTCACTTACTAGGTTTGGTGACCTCTGTCTCTGCAGAAAATTATATTAGCCGATGTTAATCAATTCTCCTTCATCATGATCATTTCGATTTGCATGAACGTCGTCAGCTTCTTCTTCTCCGACAACGTTACCAGTGATTTGAGCGGTCAAAGGACTAACATAGGTGTCCATGTATGAATCATCATCTTCTACATTAACACCAACTGTTTTGCCCTGCAGAACCACGCACCACCTTTCATCACAAGGGTCTTGCACGTAAAATACTTGTCTAGATTGTTCTGCCATGATGAAAGGGTCATTGTGGTAACCAAGTTTCTTTAGATCTACCAGGGTAAATCCTATATCATCGGTGTGCACACCGGTGTTGCTATCAACCCATTTACATTTGAAAACACATACTGTAAATTTCACATAATTAAGCTCCCAAATTTCATCAATGAACCCAAAGTAAGGGATGGAAGCTACACAGGGATTGGCGTCATTGACACTTGCAAAGTGTTGAGATTCAGCCCTTAGGGTGACCCTGCTGTTCTACATTGTACTTTTGTCATCTTGTGCTTTTGTGTAAAATGAATACCTGTTTATGTTGTATCCTTGCCAGGTTATAACATTTCTTTTAGGCCCATCTGCTAGTTTTCTTAATGTTTCTGAAGCATTCTCATATGCAAAGATTGTATCTTTAAACCAATCATAAAAAGTTTTGTTATGCTTTTTCAATGCCCAATTCTTTGACATTTTCGGATTATTCTGTTTGACTAAAGCTTCATGCTTAACTATGTATGGAAAAACTTCATTACTGTTGTTCAAGACATGCAAGTGAGCTTGTAACAAATCTTCTACACTTGGAGTGATCACCTGGAGTCCTCTTGAACCCTTACCACCCACTCTGTCATCATGCCGACACTCAGGAAGCCCAACAGCTTTATCCTTCTCTAAGTATTCTGAACAAAATTCAATGGCTTCTTCTGCAATGTACCTCTCAACAATAGATGCTTCCGGACGATATAGATTCTTTGTATACCCTTTTAAGATCTTCATGTATCGCTGAACCGGGTACATCCACCGTAGATAAACAGGACCACAACATTTGATTTCTCTGACCAGATGCACAATCAAGTGAATCATGATGTCAAAGAAAGCAGGGGGAAAATACATCTCCAACTGGCACAGTATAATTGCAGCCTCATTTTCCAACTCATCAAACATTACTGGATCAATCACTTTGCTACATATAGCATGGAAGAAAAAGCACAGGCGAGTTATCGTGAACCTGACTTTGTTTGGCAAGATGTCTCGTATAGCCACGGCTAACAATTGTTGCATGAGCATGTGACAATCGTGAGACTTTAACCCTACAAGCTTAAGCTCCTTCAACTGCACAAGGCTCTTAATATTTGAAGAGTATTGAAATTCTGATACTGAGGACAGATGTCGTACAGGATGTCACGACATCGCGCTTCAGAACATGCAGATTGTATATGACAGTATGAACAGATTAAACAAGTAAATAACACAAGAGAATTGTTAACCCAGTTCGGTGCAACGTCACCTACATCTGGGGGCTACCAAGCCAGGGAGGAAATCCACTAAAATAGTATTAGTTCGAAGATCTAACAGCCACTGTATACAACCTTCTCACCTAACCACTACCCATGCAACTTCTACCTAAGAGCCACTCTTAGATATGAGAACCCCTCTCACTCCCTCTCAATCACTCACCCGTGTTTACAAACAAATTAAAGACACACCAGAGATTGCTCTCTGAACAATAGAGATCAACTCTACACACTCAGGTCCAACACTTGATGTTAGGGTAGCATCAAGGTGGCTCACAAAACACTCAAGTCACAAAACTCACAAAATAACTCTTCAATCTCTGACTTCATTAAAAACCCGTGCAGCCTTCATGTTTATATAGCAGTGTATGGATCTGGGCTGCAACAACTTGCGCTGGATAAGCTCTATCATTCTCCTGAAAAATCTGCACTTAAAGATCTAAAAGATAAAGTTTTATCTTTTAGTTTTTATCTTCAATCTCTAATCCCTGAACGAAACTATTCAAGTTTGTGATTCAATCTTTAATTATCTTTTAATTCGTTCCTAAAGATAGAGCTCCTAATCTGTTGCTGACTGCACATTAATCTGTTAAAGATATAACAGATTTATGTGTCCAGTATTTTCGGGCAGGATGTCCTGGACATTGTATCCGACATCGTGGATCCTGCAGCTTCAATTCTTCATTTGACATTTTATCTTGCCTTGTGCATTGTGCAGCCCAATCTGATTCCTTGACATAATGTTAGACATCATGTGCAGCAACTCCAGCTTTCCTTCATTGTCTAAGTGCTTATGTTTTAACAAAATTTTAGCCAATCTTTTAAAACTAAGTAAAGCTAAGCACTAACAATCTCCCCCTTTGGCAAATTTTGTCTAAAACATACTTAGACACTTCCTGAGCAGGTACGAGCAGTCATGCAAGTGGGATCAGCAACTTTCATTATCAGAGTAATCAAGCACAGCAGTATCTGTAGTGGTGACAGCAAAATTCTGCAAGTTGCAAATCTACAAGTCTTTTCCAGGATGTCAAGACATCTCACGTGACATCAGCTTTCTGCTCCCCCTGTCTCCATGCTCTTGCTGCTGTGAAGTGAATATTCTGCTAGGCAGCAGTTCACTGCAACATCTTCTATCAGCTACTAGTTTCAGTAGCTTACATCAATCATCATCAGCAGCAGCAGTATAAATACTACTCCCCCTCAAAATCATATAAATACTACTCCCCCTCAAAATCATAACTCATGCATAATATCCTCCTACTCCCCCTTTTTAGACAGAATTTGGCAAAAGTAGAATGCATGAAATTAATGTGCAAATATTACAGACCAATAACAATCAATTGTTCAACGGGACATGCCCCAATAGCTAGTCATGGGGTGGCATCAGAATCATCATCATCTGATTCTGTATCCTTTGCTGCATCTTCTTCTTCCTCAGCTGCTTCTCCATCATCAACGCCATTGTCTGAGAGTCTTTTGATCAGGCGTTCCAGCTCCATTTTCTTCTCTGTGTTGGCTTTGATGGTTGCCTCCAGCACCTTGCATGTGTCCTTGAGTTCAGCAGTCAAATCATCCTTGGACACAGCACCTGAAGCAGCAGTTTTCCCTGATGTCGAGACAATGTCTGGGACATGTTTCCCCTCAAACAGTTTGTAATGCAGGGATAGAGGAGATTCTCTCTTCTTCACAGAGTCAATGTTGTTTAAAATATTGGGATGTTGACTCAACATAATGCCACACAATACAGTTGGGAAGGCAATGGGTAATTTGACAGCAAAAGATTCTGAATGCTTAATAGTTTGATCAAAAATATAGTTTCCAAAATTAAATTTGGACTTGGTTCCAACAGCATACAGAAATTTACCCAAACCTGTGGCAACAGTGGAAGTATGATTGGTGGGTACCCAGTTGGCAGTGCCAATCCTATGCAGGATTGCATACTTCACACTTAGCTTCCCTGCAGAAAGCTTCCCTTTCTTTGGCCAATGCTGGTCTTGCTTGGCAGTGATTTCCTTGGCAATTTGATGCTCAGAAACAGCAATATCCACCACTCCTTCAGTTGGTCTGCCCAGGTACTTGTTGATTACAGCAGGGGAGAATCTAATACATTTTCCTCTGACAAACACTTTCTGATACTCATCACTCTTTTTGTTTGTTATGTCAGAGGGAATGTTGACAATGAATTCCCTGACTAGACTTTCATAACAATCTCCCAACTTGGTGACAGTTTTCAGCAGTCCAGCAGCCTTGATGAGGTCCATGATCTCCTTGCAATCCAAGGCATCTCTTCCCAGTTCTCTTTCTAAAGCAAGTCTGCGTTGATATACAAATTTCCACCTTTCAACATTGCCAATGGAGTGGAATGAAATGTTGTCCAATGGGGCATCAGGGACATTTCCAGGCACCTTTTTCCCTGATTTCTTGGCTCTCTTGATGTCGGGAACATCTAGTTCGACATCATCATCAGAATCAGATGAGGAAATTTCTTTCCTCTTCTTGGAAGGGATTGCAACTTTGCTCCATTTGGATGTGGTAGGAGTGATTGGTGTGCTCTTCTTCTGTGCAGTAGTTTTGATTCGTCCAGACCTAGTAATGGGGGTTTTTCCCTTTCTGCTTTGTAATCTTTCTGCAATGCCAGGTGCCAACTTTTTGGCAATGGGTTCCTCATCAGATTCTACTTCTTCTAGGTCAATGAAGTCACCTGGAGCAGGTTCTGGTGCCCTTGGTGCAGGGGTCTCCTCTGTGGCTTGATCCTCTTCCTCTGTTGATTTCTCTTCACTGGATGAAAAGAGGACTTCAGCATTTGGGGTGGAAGATGTTGGGACATCTTTATCAGCATCAGGGACAGAAGCATTTTTCAAAATGCTATTCACAAAACTGCGGATCTTCTTATCCATCTCAGTGTCTTCTTCCCTAGGGCTTGTTGCAAAGCTAGGGTTTTCAGAAATCTTCACTCCCTGTTGTCTTTTAGGGACCAGTTTCTCAGGAACAGGGCCTGGACCAGGAATCATTTGTATGGATTGGATATTGAGTGCAGGTTGTTCCTGGTTTGATGGAGTTTTGGAGGATGATGGAGATGATGATACAGAGGGTGAAACAGGGGATGAGGTTTCTTTTGGTGAGGTAGCCATGGAGAAGCAGAGCTTTGGGAGTGGTTTCGTGAATATCTGAGAAGTGTTGGGGAATGCTGATGAAAACGAGATTGCCACGAAAATGTAAGTTTGAATGAGGAATGTAGGAGAACGTGTGAAACGGAGGTTGAATTTGTTTTAGCCCAGTAGTGAACGTGCTATTAATGTTGAGTGAGAAGTTTGAGCACGTTCAGATAGAAGTAACTGCTATAACTCCTCTAGCAGACAAATGCCCAGCTTGCCCCTCAGTTTTTCAAACTGATTTGCATCCAATGCCTTTGTGAAAATATCTGCTACTTGTTCCTCAGTGGCAACATGCTCCAGTGTGATAACTTTATCATCAACAAGCTCTCTAATATAGTGATGTCTAATGTCAATGTGCTTGGTTCTGCTGTGTTGAACAGGATTTTTAGAAATATTAATAGCACTCATGTTGTCACAGTACAATGTCATGACATCTTGTTCGACATTGTACTCCTTCAGCATCTGCTTCATCCAAACTAGTTGTGAACAGCTGCTTCCTGCTGCAATATACTCTGCTTCTGCAGTAGATAGGGACACACAGTTCTGCTTCTTGCTGAACCATGAAATAAGATTGTTTCCCAAATAGAAACATCCACCAGAAGTGCTTTTTCTGTCATTTGCACTTCCAGCCCAATCAGCATCACAATATCCAACCAGCATTGAATCTGAACAATGACAGTACATAATCCCATAGTCACTGGTGCCATTTACATATTTCAGAATTCTCTTTACTTGATTCAAGTGACTTATCTTAGGATTGGCTTGATATCTTGCACAAACACCTACTGCAAAGGTGATGTCAGGTCTGCTTGCTGTTAAATATAGTAAGCTCCCAATCATGCTTCTGTACAGACTTTGATCAACACTGGTGCCAGCTTCATCCTTTGACAACTTCAAGTGAGTAGGTGCAGGTGTTCTTTTATGGCTGGCATTTTCCATCCCAAACTTCTTGACAATGTTCTTTGCATACTTGCTTTGTGAGAGGAATATGGAGTCTTCCATCTGCTTCACTTGGAGTCCCAGAAAATAAGTCAGCTCTCCAACAAGACTCATCTCAAATTCAGATTGCATCTGTTGGACAAAATGTCGAAGCATCTCATTCGACATCCCTCCAAACACAATGTCATCAACATATATCTGTGCTATCATCAAGTTTTCAGCATCTTGTTTGACAAAGAGAGTCTTGTCAATTCCTCCCTTCCTATACCCTTGCTGAGTAAGGAACTCTGTTAGCCTTTCATACCAAGCTCTTGGAGCTTGCTTCAATCCATAGAGAGCCTTCTTGAGCCTGTATACATGATCTGGATGAGTTGGATCTACAAATCCCTTTGGCTGCTCCACATAGACTTCTTCATTCAGGTATCCATTCAGAAACGCGCTCTTCACATCCATCTGGTACAGCTTGAATTTGAGGATGCAAGCTACACCAAGTAACAATCTGATGGACTCAAGTCTAGCAACAGGGGCGAAAGTTTCATCAAAGTCTACACCTTCAATCTGAGTGTAGCCTTGAGCAACAAGTCTGGCCTTGTTTCTGGTTATAACACCTTCCTCATTGGTTTTGTTCTTGAAGATCCACTTGGTGCCAATCACATTAGTTCCCTCTGGTCTAGGAACTAGCTCCCAAACTTCATTCCTTTTGAATTGCTCCAATTCTTCTTGCATAGCATTGATCCAGAACTCATCAGTCAGTGCCTCTTTCACATTCTTTGGCTCAGTTTTGGAGACAAAGCATGAATTGGAGACAATCTCAATCTCCCTTGATCTTGTAGTGACTCCTCTGTTTGGATCTCCTATAATCAGCTCCTTGGGGTGCATCTTCTGGATTCTAATGGAGGGACTCTTGTCAGGTTGATTGATGTTTGGTTCATCTGTAGCAGAATCAGAGTTTTCTGCATTTTCTGCATTTTCTGCACTTTTAGCTGTATCTGCTACATTGTCTCCCGATGTTCTGACATCGTCTTCGACATCCTTCTTTCTTGCTGGAGTTAGATCATCAACAACCACATTGATGGATTCCATCACAGTTCTGGTTCTGGAATTGAATACTCTAAATGCTCTGCTGTTTGTAAAGTATCCCAAGAATATTCCTGCATCACTCTTGGGATCCATCTTTCTCCTTTGCTCTCTATCTGCCAAAATGTAACATGGACTTCCAAAGATGTGGAAGTGCTTGACAGTTGGCTTCCTCCCTTTCCAGATTTCATACAGTGTGGTTGGAGTCCCTCTTCTAAGTGTGACTCTATTGTGGATATAGCATGCTGTGTTCATGGCTTCAGCCCAGAGATTATAGGGAAGTTCTTTGGCATGAAGCATGACCCTAGCAGCTTCTTGCAAAGTCCTGTTTTTCCTTTCAACTATGCCATTTTGTTGTGGTGTGATGGCTGCAGAGAACTCATGAGTGATGCCTTCAGATGTGCAGAATTCAGTAAACTTGCTGTTTTCAAACTCTCTGCCATGGTCACTCCTAATTCTCTTGATGACACAGTCTTTTTCTCTTTGAAGTCTTAGACTCAACTCTTTGAATACTTCAAAGGTGTCTGATTTCTCTCTGATAAAGTTGACCCAGGTAAATCTGGAGAAATCATCCACAACAACATAGGCATACCTCTTTCCTCCAAGGCTTTCAAACTTGCATAGGCCCCATCAAGTCCATGTGAAGTAGTTCCAGCACCCTGGAAGTGGTCTGATGTTGAAGCTTCTGGTGGGACATCTTGACTTGCTTTCCAATCTGACATTCACCACAGATTCTGCCTTCTTCTATTTTCAGATTGGGAATGCCTCTAACAGCACCTTTGTCAATGATTTTCTTCATGCCTCTTAAGTGCAGATGTCCAAATCTTTGATGCCATATTTTGACTTCATCTTCTTTGGAGGATAGACATGTGGAGGAGTAACTGGTTTCTTGAGGTGTCCATAGGTAACAGTTGTCCTTTGATCTGCTGCCCTTCATTAGAACTTCACTCTTCTCATTTGTCACCAAGCATTCTGACTTTGTGAAGTTTACATTGAATCCTTCATCACACAACTGACTGATGCTGATCAAGTTTGCAGTCAGTCCCTTCACCAGCAGTACTTTGTTCAGACTAGGAAGTCCATCATGGACTAGCTTTCCCATTCCAGTGATCTTTCCTTTAGAGCCATCTCCAAATGTCACATAGCTAGTGGAGCAAGGTTCAATGTTCACCAGGAATTCTTTAACTCCTGTCATGTGTCTGGAACAGCCGCTATCTAGGTACCAATCTTCCTTAGCTGATGCTCTAAGTGAAGTATGAACAACAAGACTAACAATCTTGTGTTTTGGAACCCACATCATCTTCCTTCCGCTGCTGCTACTTTGAGTTCCATGATGTGGATGGCCATGTAGATGATAGCAAAAGGGCTTTATGTGACCATACTTGCCACAGTAGTGACACCTCCACTTCTTTCTTTTGCTCTTTTTCTGCTGCGTTCCATGATGTCGAGACCGATGTTGTGACATCGTGGCTCCAGTGCTGTTTTTGGCAGGAACAAATTCTGTCATGGTTGTTCTGCCAGCAGATTTATGATTAAATCCAAGTCCTCTCTGGTTTCCAACATTCTTCCCAAGCTGTAGCACCTCATCAAGCATATCTGAGCCTTTATTCAGCATCTTTATTGATTTTGTCATGTTTTCCAGTTTAGAGTTCAGAAAACCAATTTCTCCTTTAAGCTCAGAGATCTCCTCTTCATGTGCCTCCTTCTCAGCCTCCAGATTTGCAATGATCTTCTTCAGTTGAGCTTCTTGCTGAAGAATCTTCTCACTTTTGATGCATAGTTCTCTATAGGATATAGCAAGCTCATCAAAAGTGATTTCAATATCAATATCACTTGAATCTTCATCAGATTCAAATCTCCCAGTGAGTGCATTCACATCTCTGTCAGAATCACTTTCTTGTTCACTCTCTGTATCATCAGACCAACATACAGAAAGTCCTTTCCTCTGCTTCTTGAGATGGGTGGGACATTCAGCTTTGATGTGTCCATAGCCTTCACACCCATGGCATTGAATTCCTTTGCTGTGACTGGGCTTTTCATCTGACTTCTTCTGGTATTCACTACCTTTCTTGATGTCGAAAGGGATGTTCCGGACATGTGGTTTCTGCCTCCTGTCCATTCTTTTCAGCACTTTGTTGAACTGTTTTCCAAGGAGCACAACTGCGTTAGTCAGACCTTCATCAGTATCCAGGTCATACTCATCTTCTTCTCCTTCATCATTGGACACGAACGCCAGGTTCTTGCTCTTCTTTTCAGTCCTATCCGAGAGTCCTAGCTCAAAGGTTTGAAGGGAACCAATGAGTTCATCTACTCTCATGTTGCAAATGTCTTGGGCCTCCTCTATTGCAGTGACTTTCATGTCAAATCTCTTAGGCAAAGATCTGAGGATCTTTCTCACCAGCTTTTCATCTGTCATCCTTTCTCCCAAGGCAGTGCAAGCATTGGCAATTTCAAGAATGTTCATGTGGAAGTCATGAATGCATTCTTCCTCCTTCATCTTCAGATTTTCGAATTTTGTAGCCAATAGTTGCAATCTGGACATCTTCACTTTGGAGGTTCCTTCATGAGTGGTTTTCAGAATCTCCCATGCATCCTTGGCAACTGTGCATGTGTTGATCAATCTGAAGATATTCTTGTCAACTCCATTGAATAGGGCATTCAAGGCTTTGGAGTTTCCAAGTGCCAATTCGTCTTCTTCTTTTGTCCAGTCTTCTTCTGGCTTCAATTCATCAGTGGGCTTTCCTTCTGTGTCCAGCATCTTGGGATGTTCCCAGCCTTTGATGACAGCTTTCCAGGTTCTGCTATCCAGTGATTTGAGGAAGGCCACCATCCTTGCTTTCCAGTATTCATAGTTGGTTCCATCCAGAATTGGTGGTCTGTTCACTGGTCCTCCTTCTTTCTCCATGTTCATCAGAATTTATCTCCCTAGATCTCACTCAGTGATTTAGAGTGCCTGCTCTGATACCAAATGAAATTCTGATATTGAGGACAGATGTCGTACAGGATGTCACGACATCGCGCTTCAGAACATGCAGATTGTATATGACAGTATGAACAGATTAAACAAGTAAATAACACAAGAGAATTGTTAACCCAGTTCGGTGCAACGTCACCTACATCTGGGGGCTACCAAGCCAGGGAGGAAATCCACTAAAATAGTATTAGTTCGAAGATCTAACAGCCACTGTATACAACCTTCTCACCTAACCACTACCCATGCAACTTCTACCTAAGAGCCACTCTTAGATATGAGAACCCCTCTCACTCCCTCTCAATCACTCACCCGTGTTTACAAACAAATTAAAGACACACCAGAGATTGCTCTCTGAACAATAGAGATCAACTCTACACACTCAGGTCCAACACTTGATGTTAGGGTAGCATCAAGGTGGCTCACAAAACACTCAAGTCACAAAACTCACAAAATAACTCTTCAATCTCTGACTTCATTAAAAACCCGTGCAGCCTTCATGTTTATATAGCAGTGTACGTATCTGGGCTGCAACAACTTGCGCTGGATAAGCTCTATCATTCTCCTGAAAAATCTGCACTTAAAGATCTAAAAGATAAAGTTTTATCTTTTAGTTTTTATCTTCAATCTCTAATCCCTGAACGAAACTATTCAAGTTTGTAATTCAATCTTTAATTATCTTTTAATTCGTTCCTAAAGATAGAGCTCCTAATCTGTTGCTGACTGCACATTAATCTGTTAAAGATATAACAGATTTATGTGTCCAGTATTTTCGGGCAGGATGTCCTGGACATTGTATCCGACATCGTGGATCCTGCAGCTTCAATTCTTCATTTGACATTTTATCTTGCCTTGTGCATTGTGCAGCCCAATCTGATTCCTTGACATAATGTTAGACATCATGTGCA
This sequence comes from Glycine max, assembly GCF_000004515.6. Taxonomy (NCBI): domain Eukaryota; kingdom Viridiplantae; phylum Streptophyta; class Magnoliopsida; order Fabales; family Fabaceae; genus Glycine; species Glycine max. The sequence goes on along the minus strand of NC_038255.2, from coordinate 16,075,884 downwards.
GCAACTCCAGCTTTCCTTCATTGTCTAAGTGCTTATGTTTTAACAAAATTTTAGCCAATCTTTTAAAACTAAGTAAAGCTAAGCACTAACAAGTATCCTTGTGGAACCTTCACCCGACGAAGACACTGACAAAAACTTATCTTCTCCTTCTTGGACAAAGTATGGCAGGCTGGGGGCAAGTAAATTTTCTTCCCATCAGACCTTGGATGCAACTGTGATCTTATACCCATATCAGCTAGATCTTGACGTGTATTCAAGCCATCCTTCGTCTTGCCTTGAATGTTAAGGAGTGTCCCAATCACACCGTCACAAACATTTTTCTCCACATGCATAACATCAATACAATGTCTAATGTCAAGATCACACTAGTATGGAAGATCAAAGAAAATGGACCTCTTCTTCCATATGCAACTCTGACTTTTATCCTTCTTTTGGGTCTTCCCAAATACAGTGTTCAGGTGTTGAACCCGCTGATATACCTGCTCACCAGTGAACGGTATCGGCGCAATATCATGCTCTTGACTTCCATTAAAAGCTTTTCTCAGTCGTCTGTAAGGATGATTGGGTGTTAGAAAGCGGTGATGCCTACTGTAGACTATTTTTCTCCCATGTTTCAGTTGTGTGTAACTTGTATTTTCTTCACAGATGGGGCATGCATGATGACCCTTAACACTATAACTGCTGAGATTCCCATATGTTGGGAAGTCATTAATGGTACAAAAAAGCATTGCACGCATTTCAAACGTCTCCTTGCGAAACGCATCAAACACTACAACCCCCTCGTCCCACAACTTTCTCAGATCTTCAACCAACGGACTTAGATAAACATCAATGTCATTTCTTGGCTGTCTTGGGCCCGATATCATCATAGACAACATCATGTATTTTCGCTTCATGCACAACCAAGGAGGCAAATTGTAAATTACTAGCAGAACTGGCCATGAACTGTGTTGAGTGCTTAAGGTGCCATATGGATTCATTCCATCTCTGGCTAGTCCAAGTCTAAGATTTCTTGGCTCATTCCCGAAATCCGGATACAAACCATCAATCTTCTTCCACTGGGAGCAATCAGCCGGATGACGGACCATTCCATCAGAAATCCTTCCATTTGCATGCCATGTAAGGTCTTTTGTGTCGTCCTCGTTAGCAAACAGATGCTTAAACCTTGGAATGATTGGAAGATACCACAAAACCTTTGCTGGGGGGCCCTTGTTGGAGTTTTCATCAGAATTGCTTTCCTCTTCATCCTTCACTTTGTACTGTGAAGTCCCACAGACAGGGCATTTGGACATTTCTTGGAATTCATGCCTGTAGAGTATGCAATCATTGGGGCAAGCATGAATCTTCTGATACTCCATACCCATGGGACACAATATCTTCTTCGCCTTATAGTAACTTTTAGGCAGCGTGTTGTCCTTTGGAAGCAGATTGTGCACTACCTCAAGCAGTGAGGTGAAACTTTTGTCACTCCACCCATACTTGGCCTTCACATTAACCAGACTTAACACCGCAGCCAACAGGGTTAAGGAATTCTTGCACCCTGTATACAAAGGCTTCTTTGAATCACTCTGCAATCCTTCATACACAGGGGCGTGTGCTTCTTGAAAACACTCTTGTCCAAGGTCACGAATCATGTCTTCCAAGTGATCTCCCATTTCTACATCAAACGGTTCAGATTGGGACCCAGTATGCATGTCAGTCACTTCACCATGCCATATCCACATCGTGTAATTCTTCTTCATCCCATCACACAATAGATGGTCTCGTATGTCGTCAAGTAGTTGTCGTCTTCCATTCAAACAGTTGATGCAAGGAAAATAATATTTTCCTTCTTCATTCGGTTGACCTCTTTCTAAAGCAAATTGCAAAAACTGCTCAACGCCATCCTCATATTCTGGGCTCATGCAACTTTGATTGATCCAACTTCGATCCATCTAAGCAAATCCATGGATGCAAATCTCACTTTTTTATTTATAGGTGTGGCCCTATCCCATTTAGGAAGACTGTCTTTTATGTTAGCCTCAAACGTCATGGTTAGCATTATTTTGAACAATTTGAGTAAATTTTGGCAGCATTTCGCATTGGTCTCCAAGTACACGACATGACATCGGTGAAACGAATTTCACGATAATCAAGTATGCACTCAGAGAACAACTTGAAATGCATTCAACCGAAATTTCATCAAATTAATCAAAATAATAATAACCTGACCGAATGAGTCTAACATAAAAATACAAGTCTCCCCAAACTGTCCAAACAGACAATTCAAGACTAAATACAATGACTAATGCAAACTATCCGCAAGAATCATTGCATTCAGTCTCAAACGGGAATCTACGGTTCACTCAGCATGAACAACAGTTATTTATATAGCAAATTACATTCAGCACGTATAACAACATTCATGACATACAAGAACATTCATGACGTACAAGAACATACAAGGACATCAACAGTTGTGTGTGTGTGTGTGTTTTGTGTTTGTCTCTTTATGTGTGTGTCTGTGTGTGTGTCTATGTGTGTGAGTGTGTTTGTGTATGTGTGTGTCTGTGACTCAGTGTGTGTGTCTGTGGCTCAGTGTGTTTGTGTGTTTGTCTGTCTCTTTATGTGTGTGTGACTGTGTGTGTGTGTGCGTGTGTGTGTTTGTCTCTTTATCTATGTGTGTGTGGGTGTGTGTGTTTGTGGTTGTCTCTTTATCTGTGTGTGTGCGTGTTTGTCTCTTTATGTGTGTGTGTGTCTGTCCATGTGTGTGAGTGTGTTTGTGTATGTGTGTGTTTGTGACTCAGTGTGTGTGTCTTTGTGTGTGGATCTCTGTGTGTGTCTGTGGCTCAGTGTGTTTGTGTCTTTGTCTGTGTCTTTATGTGTGCGTGACTCTGTGTGTGTGTGTGTGTGTATCTTTATGTGTGTGTGTGTGTGTTTGTGTTTGTGTTTGTGTCTGCGTGTGTTTGTCTCTATATGTGTGTGTTTGTGTATCTGTGTGTGTCTCATTGCAGGGTAGCAAAGGATCATTAAATTGTAAACATCATGAGCCACATGATGAGGGAAGCAATATCAAATCAATGCTTTACAAGCTTTTGGTCAATCTAAGGAGTGGTGTCTTCAAGCTGCAAATTGATGGTTTCTGAGTGGAAAATCCTAATTTGGTTAAGCCTGAAATTCTGCAGCATTTGCAAAGCAGATTCAAATTAATTGAAGTTATGTACGAGCACTGCAGCTTTTACAAAAATAAGCACTACAGCTTATTTAAGACACAAATTCTGCAGCATTTGCAGTATGTGGGTGGAAAAAGGGTGGGAGTGGAAATTTAAATGGAGAAGACACTTGTTTGACAGAGAGCTTGAGATGGCAGATTGTTTCCGTAATGATGTTGCTGGCAGCTGTATTCAGATTCACAAAAAAGATGAGTGGATCTGGAAAATAGACCCTACTGGACAATATTCGGTAATTAAAGGAGAGACTACAAACAAAGACAAATTTGAGGAGGAGAAGGGTGGCAATTAATGACACATTATGCCCATTCTGTGGGAATTCTGAGGAGAATGAAGCACATGTATTTTTGACATGTGATAGAATACTTCCATTATGGTGGGAATCTATGACATGGGTCAACATTCATGGAGCCTTTCCGCAGAAACCGTGGCAACACTTTTTCCCAGCACGCGTTTTGTTTGCCTAGTAGAATTCGTCTTAACCGATGGAGAAGTTGGTGGCTGGCCCTCACATGGACAATGTGGCAGCACCGGAATAAAATCATCTTCTTCTATCAAACTTTTGATGGTTACAAGTTAATGGAGGATGCTATTTTTACACTTATGGAACATGCTGAGAACTTTGACAGGACTTTTGCTTTACCTACAGCTA